>NC_081411.1:73516-130394 GCF_030272615.1 Cryptomeria japonica | reverse complement strand
ATAAAACCCCTTAAGAAGACCTATTATGACTTTATACCCCTTACTAGGACTTGTTAAGGGGTATTATGTCATAATAGGACCTATTGTGACATAATAGGACCTATGTTATGTAGGTAGGGGGTAAGGGGAGGTGTATAGAGATAGCAAAGATAAAGAGTAAAGAGTTAAGGACGTGAGAGAGAGGTAGAGACATAGTTTTAGATTTTGGGAGAGAGGAGACAAAGTGAGATAGAAAGGAAAAAAAAGACAAAGAGAAATGTGACTTATATATAAATCTTATATTTCATGTATATATAGCTTGTATTTTTTATTTATTTTTTTTAATTTTTAATTTTTAATTTTTTTAAAAACGGGATCCCGTTTTGTTTTTGAAATAGGACCCCATTTTTAGATCTAGGCTCGGGATCCCGAAGCTAAATAGGATCCCGTTTCAAATTTTGGCTCGAGATCCCGACGGGAAATAGGATCTCATTTCATTTCTCATGCGTTCTGTGAGATTTGCCTTTTTTTTCTAAGTGTAAAACTTCCACACTAAGTGGACACAACTTTGTGCACTTACCCATATTGTGGTTATTATAATTATCTGCTTGCTCTGCGATTTTGACTATAGGTTGGAAACTTTTGACAGTTCGTGTTTCTACAATAACATTCAGTAATGATGCTTTTGTTCTTGGCCCAAAATTTGGGTTTGTCACTATTGTAGGTTGGTCGTCGACCATCCTTGTTGTCTTTGTATATTTTGACAAGTCCCTTTTTGATAAGGGCTTTCTCAATTTTGAGTCCTTGAGCTATTACATCCTTGAAATAATATGAATATTTGACCTCTAAGTGAAATTCCATCTCTTCATTTAGGTTTGAAATGAATATTTTCACTAATTGTTCCTCAGGAATAGGAAAATAATGTTTGCTAGACAAGTGTCTCCATCTTTGCAATGATGTTGAGAATAAATTTCCATTCTTTTGTTTTGTATTGCATATATCAACCATGGACACATCATGTTCTATGTTGTGCATATGATGAGTGATAAATTTTTGTACTAGGTCCTCAAATGTTTTTATTCCGCCAGGCAAGCATGCAAACCATTGCATGGTCGACCCACCTAAACTTTGAGGGAAAAGGAGCATTAAATATGTTTCATCATATGCCACCTTTAAGAATGTAGAGCGAAATTCTCTCACATGGTCCCTTGGATCTCCTTTCCCTTTGTATTTGTCAAATTTCGGTGTTTCAAAATTGCGTGGAAAAGGGGACATGACCATGTTCCTATCAAATAGATAGGGACATATATCTTTGAGAGCATACTGCTTTTGTGACCTTCTTGAATTTACTTGTTGGGCGAGGTCTTGTATCTATTATCCCAACATATCCATTTTATGTGGGAGGAGGTGGGGCATTCCCTTTTTGATAGTTATTGTCATTGTCGTGGGTGTTCTGCGCCCTCTTGTCGTCTTGATTTCTTTCTTGTCAATGGCTATGTTGGGCTTGTCCTGGTGCGTCACTAAGTTGCAATACATAAAATTTTGGAGGGAGTCTTTCTCCCTCTTGAGCAAGTCTTTGGAAATGAGCATTAGCATTCCCTCTGAGAATTTTCTCAAAGAGTTTGTTAAATATGGGATTACTAGTTGCTTCTTCTATTTGTGGTTATGTAAGAGTGTTTGGGTTTTCTCTTCCTGCAAAGGGATTAATGTTCTCTTCCTCTTCCCATAATTTATAATGTGGTTGTCTCTGACTTTAAGACCTAGTCCTAGCCATGTTAAAGTTTTGTATTTGTGGAAGTGAGGTGCGTGAAAAGTGGGTGGTTGATCCCCTTCTTATGATTCCAAGATTTGATGACGGTGATGAAATTTGTATGGATGAGTGATTTCTTTTACTAAGGGTTGGATCTTAACAAATTCCTTTTGAAGATTGATTTGCTTGGTCTTCAACAATTATGAGATGAGGTGTAGCAAGGCTTTATAAGCATAAGCTACCTAAATATGAGAGGATGCACTCATGAACTAGTTTTAACCTATCTAGATGCTTAGTAATGTCCCTTAGGATGGTTGATCCTAGATGTAGAGACACACTAGAGATTATTTTTGTTGATGTGAGTAGAAATATCCCAAAATAACTAAGGATAAAACCTTTTTGTGTTGAGATTGGAATTGATTTTTGATGTTTTTGGAATGAGTGTAAATTTTGGAATGATTGTGTG
This sequence comes from Cryptomeria japonica, assembly GCF_030272615.1. Classification (NCBI taxonomy): domain Eukaryota; kingdom Viridiplantae; phylum Streptophyta; class Pinopsida; order Cupressales; family Cupressaceae; genus Cryptomeria; species Cryptomeria japonica. Next base: position 128,199 of record NC_081411.1, on the reverse strand, counting down.
AATTCGAAGAAGATGAAATATGGAAGATGTGTGAATTTGAAAATGACTTAAGAAGATGAAATATGGAAGATGTGTGAATTTGAAAGTGACTTAAGATGATGAAATGTGGAAGATGGAGGTTTCTAATAGGTGATTATGAATTTTGATGAGTGATGTGGAAATTATTTTGAAGTGAGGAGGAAATGACTTTAGAATAGGTTTATGATGTTTTAATTTTGGAATGATTTGCAGTGAATGACAAGGAAATGTGGAAGATGAGATGTGAAAGAGTTTGTGAAATTTGAAGTGTGATTGTGAATTTGTGGAAAGATTAAGAAGATGAATTGATGAAAGACTAGTCTATATGGAGGGTGACTCAATAAGTGATTTCTGGTTGAGGTAGATATGACAATGAGATTTTACCACTTTAATTGAGAGATTGGGAAAAGGCAGATCTTTGTTGAAAGGCACGTGTTTTAAAAATTCCTCATCAAACCCATGTAGATAATCATGAAAAAATTGAAGGAAGGTTCAATGTTCGAACAAGAATTTGTGGTTTATATAGAGAAATTTCCTCTTCTTTAAGATCTCTTTTTGGCTTGGTTTTTTCTTCTCAAGATGACGATATATGGATTTCTTGATATGCTTGAGGGATTTGATGATACGATGCATTTGCAAAATATGTGGTAATTTATTTGTTTAGATTGTTGTTGTAGTGCAACTTGTTTCAAATGTTTGATCTCTTTGACAAGAAGACATGGAAAGCACACAAGCACATATAAACACTTCTTTTCCTTTGGTAACCTTTGATGAAATGTGTATGTTACGATCTTTTCAAATCCGCTTGAGGATATTTTCAAATCCTCTTTTGTTTTCATAAGTTTTTGAACAATTTCAAGAAACATTCGATAGACACTTCTAAGGTCAAAAGGTCATTTATAATATCATAGCCCACATCTTGATACTCCTTTAGCTCAAACAACACTATCACACCCTAAGGTGCATCTATTTTTTTGTCTTATCCAGAAATTGAACCAAAGAGAAATGCTCCTCAATTGGATCATTTTATTGGGAGATGTATGGTGAGTGTCTTGGGGGAGAGTTCTTCCCCACCCTTGCATTATGATATTATAAATCTTTGGATAACTACTCAGTTGGGCTTCTATGCTTAAAGTTCATAGAAAGTGTTTTTTTCGGTGCATCAAGGATTAACTCCCTTAGGAGGCTTACCAACATTTAGAACAAAGGCTTTACGTATCTCAAGGATACTAGGGGAAGGCTATCAATGCAAAACTATTGTTGGACATTATTTTCATCATATCCATATTTGATTATAGTGGGTTGGATTACCTAGCGTTAGTCATTCCCGGCTTAGGTTGTTCCTCTCTCACCAACCTTATGGGCTTCTCGGGAGGGCACGCCTGCTAAAGGATTTATCCTAATGACAATAAGGTAAAAGAAAGCAAATAGAGTGAGTTTAGCTTTTTGATTACCCAATTAAGAAAAGAGCATATGCCTATCACTTTTGAATCACAATAAATACTTGTTCTTTTAATCCCATCATTGTAATATTGTCTAAAATGCTACTTGGAGATGTTGCTCCAACAAACACGGGGTTCTTTTTATCCAAGATAGAAAAATGAGTTGTTCTTTTTAACCAACAATTGCAATGTTTGAACTTTTTGAAAAACTTGGAAAGTAAACCTGGTCAACAAAATAAAGTCGTGTAGCAAAAAGCAACGTGATTTGTTTCTTTTTTATGTTTACCTTACAAATGAAATGTGAGATTTTATTTTTATCCTTTTGTAGAAAAAAAAGTAAAATTTCTCTTGTTCTTTTTAGATTGCACCAAAGGAAATGAAGTTCTTTTTAGCTTTGCAAAAAGAAAGTTTGTTTGTTGTTCTTTTTAAACCCGTTATACAATAAAAATAAGATTCTTTTTTACTTGCAACAAACTAAAATGTTGAGTTCTTTTTAGCTTGCACCAAAGTGAAATATGAGGTTCTTTTTACTTTGCAAGAAAATAAAATTTGTTTGTTGTTCTTTTTAAGTCCTTTGTAAAAAAAGGAAAGATGAGATTCTTGTTTTTAAACACCAAACTAAAATGTTGAGTTCTTTTTAATCCCTTTGTAAAAAAATAAAGTTTGTAAACAAAAAGGTAAACTAAACTAACTCCTTAAGGACCCGCACACAACATTAGTACCTACAAAACATTCAAAGTGTTAGTCCAAATGGTGGGCTCAAAAGCCTAAAAACTTCTTTGAGGTTACAGATTTTGGCTCTCTACCTATTACCAAAGTGTCAGATTGGTAATAGTACGAAAGTGCCAGAACAGAGTACAAAATCCTATACTACGCAATAAAAACACTAAAATGTAACTAAAGCGCTAAACTATTTAACAAAAGCGTTATATTAAAGCAAAAAGACAGTTATAAGTAAAAAAGATAGTTACAGAAGCACTAAAACATAGCACAAAAGTGCTATTACGAGTGACGAAGGCGTTAATCCATGTGACAAAAGTGCCAAAGCACAACCTGTGCCTAAAAATCTGCAAGCTTCAAAAGATTAGCTAAATAAAATTAAATTTTTAGTGTTGATTAACGTAGAGTTCACGAAAATGATGCACTGAAAAGGGGACATAGTCACAAACAAAGCTCAAGAGTCAATATGTTAGTTTCCAAGCAAAAACTAAAACAAATGAACTAAAACCTCCAAAATGCATATCAAAAGAGATTAAAGCATACAAAATGAAGCATAAACACAATAAAAGAGGGAAGAAACTCCCTAAAATGCTCCCATGTTGCTAGATAGATCTTCCTTGTTCTTCTCCTCTCCAAGATCAAAATGTGTGAGTGTAGCTATGTTGGCATTTGACATAAGTGATATAGAATGAGATGATGCGGTTGAAGATGGATGACTACACCAGTAAAGGATATAAGTCTATTTGTGACGAACAGATTGAGATTTTGTGATTAGATGACTTGATCAGTTATTTATGTTGTCATTGATGGCAACTGATGTCAAATGATGATTACTAATGTTCCTGATGTTTTGTTTTGTCATCTAAGTGATTTGGTTTACTGGAAGACAGGGTTTACCGGTAGAGAACTGAAGTCTGTTAAAGATTACAAACACATTGCTAGATGTGACCCGGTTAAGGGATTTCCCTCAGATCTATTAGTATCTTCACTTTGTTGAAAGTGACCTTATCAAAGGATTTCAAACACTCAATCAAAATGTCACCTTGCTAGAGGATTTACATATAAGACTATTAAGCCCACTCGGTTAAGAGATTTTCTGTCACTTTCACAAAATAACAGTAATAAAAATCTATCTGCAACTTCACATCTAAAATGCTAAAGCAAATTCCTATTTGTTCAATACAATCTATACATAGAACTAATCTTGTCTATCAGCTGGGCATCTATACTCTGTTATTCTAACAGGTCTTCAAGCTTCTATGCTCAGTGATCACTATGTAGCATTCCTGTGCATACACTTGCCCGCATACATTGTTTATCAACAGTTTCCTATTTATAAACAATCTTCTAACCACTTAATCTCATTGATCACATTTCCCATAATCAATCATAGCCATCATATCTTCAATCTTGTCCAGGTTCAATGTATCCTTCAATCTGAAAATGTTTTACCCTACCTTGGAACTTGCATTGTCACCTTGGAACTTGTGTTAGGGTATTGCGGTTCAATCTGAGTTGTAGATCTTCATGCCGACTTTCCATTGCCTTAGATTCATTAACAAACTTATTCTATGGCTTACCAATCATTGATTTGCTCTAGCTCATCAGCATCTTTCATTAAATATCACATGTAAACATTTAATGCATTCTGTTATAGCTCAGTTCTAACTTGGTAAATACTAAACTTCACTTGATAGACATTCTACCTTCATTAACCAATAGCAATAACCTTAGGGTTTATCGACTAGGTTCTTTGCCTAGTAACATAGTATAGTATTAACCTTTGCATTTTACAACATATGTATAATGTTAAAACAATCTAAAACATCACGATCTCATCATTGTCTGACTTGGTAGTAGTTGCCCATTGAATACCTTATTCATCCCTTTATTCATCATATTCTTTCATGTGCCTTTTACCGACTTCATTATAAACTTCATATCATACTTCTCAAGATATGGCAACATCATACTGAATTAGAAAATCAATTTCTTGACATCAATGACAAAATAATAATATCAAGATAGTAAAACATCTTTAATCAGTTATGTCCATAATCATCAACAACCTTCTCAATATCCTTATTGAAATGTCAACAATCTTTCATTGTCTGTTATATTGTAATATTGCCAACAATCTCCCCCTTTGGCATTGATGGCAAAACCAATTGATTTGACCTTTAAAAGATTCTGATTGCTATGATTCTAAAATGCTGAAATGCTCTCCCCCATACATTAGACTTCTCCTCTGTTTTTAGTCTTTATTTCAATCTGTAGTCTTCTCTCAGTCTTCTCCATACATTAGTCTTCTCCCCCTCGGTAGGTCTTCTCCCTCTTTGACAACAATGCCAAAAAGTAAAGAACTAAAACATAATTTCTATTTGTAAGAAGTTATTTCCTGCTGTTGTGTATCAACTGAGTCTCGGTCAAAGCATTTGTCTTCAATTCCTGTTCCCTATATAATTCTCTATATTATTCCAGTATTAATTCCAATACACTTTTATAAAACCTTCTAAAGTGTATAACTGCAGCATCAACTCCCAAAAGATATTCAAGAGAGTCATCGGATTGATGCTTTCACCGAACTCGGTCAGTGAGTAGAAGATAGGGGTAGGACCCCTAACTTACTTCTGAGATATTCAAAAGTGTCCTTTGGTAGTGGCTTGGTGAAGATATCTGCTATTTGCTCCTTTGTGCTAACATATTCCAACACCACTTTCTTCTCTTGAGCTTCTTCTCTAAGATAATGATATTTGATAGATACGTGCTTTGTCTTAGAGTGCATAATAGGATTCTTTGAAATATTAATGGCACTAGTGTTATCATAGAATATAGTTACAGGCTCGGTAACTTTCTCATTTATACCTTCTAACAGTTGTTTGATCCATGCAATGTTGGTACAATTCAGTGCTGCAGCAACATATTCAGCTTCTGTTGTTGACTAAGAAACACATCCTTGTTTCTTGCTAAGCCAACTCAGTAGTCTTTATCCTAAAAAGAAAGCTCCTCCACTTGTGCTTTTCCTGTCATCAATGTTGCCTACCCAATCAACATCAGTATAAAATTTTAAATTAAAATCATTTCCTTTTTGATATACTAAGCCATAATCTTCAGTGCCTTTTAAGTATCTGAAAATTCTTTTGATTGCCATCATGTGTGTTTCCTTAGGATCTGCAGAAAATCTTGCAACAATACCTACTGCATGTGCTATATCTGGCTTGTTGTGAACAACATATTGCAACTTTCCAATCATAGATCGGTAAAGTGTTTCATCAACAGATGCAGATTCATCATTCTTTGATAGTTTACAGTTGGTAGTCATAGGAGTACTTACTGGTTTTTAATCCTCCATTCCAAATATCTTCAAGATTTCCTTTATGTACTTGGATTGGGTAATGAAAATCTCATTTTTCGTTTGCAGTATCTGTAAACCTATTAAATACTTTATCTCACCGATTAATGACATCTCAAATTCTTTGCTCATTTCATTTCCAAAGTTCTTGCATAAAGAGTCATTTCCACAAAATATAATATCAACAACAAATATGGATGAATTAGTATTCCATTTTCATCATTCTTCATGTACATGTTGTTGTTCTCACTTGTCCTTATAAAACCAATCTTAATCAAATAAGAGTGCAATCTTTCATACCATGCTCTTGGTGCTTGTTTCAAACCATATAAAGCTTTGTTCAACTTACATACCTGATCTTTATTTTCTCCTTCAACAAATCCTTCAGGTTGTTCAATGAAAACTTCTTCTTCTAACATACCATTCAGAAATGCAGATTTGACATCCATTTGATATACCTTGAAATTCTTGTAAGCAGCATATTCCGACAATGTTCTTACTCTTTCAAGTCTTGCCATAGGTGCAAAAGTCTCACCATAATCAATTCCTTCTTCTTGGGCATAACCTTTGCAAACTAGTCTTTCTTTGTTCCGAATGACCTCACCTTTTTCATTTAGCTTGTTTCTAAAGATCCACTTTGTACCGATTACATTTTTGTCCTTCGATCTTGGGACCAGTGTCCATGTGTCATTCTTCTTGATTTGATCAATCTCTTCTGTCATAGCATTTATCCAATCTTCACTGTTAAATGCCTCTTTCACTATTCTCGATTCAAATTCAAATATCAAACATGTGTTCTGTCTCAGTTTGTTCCTTGTCATCACTGGATCATCCTTATCTCCTATAATCTGACTTGGTGCATGATTTCTTCTGACATACTTGGCTAATACAGGCTTGGTAGGCTCTGTATGATCTTCTTCATCACTCAGTAATTGGATATTTCTTTCATTTTCTTCAATAGTTATCTCGGTAGGACTTCTCGTTTGCACATAGACAAATTCATCATAGTCTTCTGGTTCTTTGGAATTACCTTCATCATTTCTTTCTGCAAGTTCATCAATTTTCACATTTACACTTTCTACTATTTTGTTAGATGATTTGATCAGACATTTAGATGCTTTGCTTCTAGAAGAATAACCTAGAAATATTCCTTCTTCACTTTTCTGATCAAACTTACCATTTCTATCATCTTTATGAACATAGCATTTACTCCCAAAGATTTTAAAATAACTAACATTAGGTTTCTTATCATACCAGATCTCATAAGGTGTCTTCAAAGTACCTTTCTTCAATTGAACTCGGTTCAAGGTGTAAACAGCTATGCTTATTGCTTCTCTCCAAAATATTTGTGGAACCTTCTTCTCAATCATTAGTGTTCTAGCACAATCCACAATAGATATGTTCCTTCTCTCAGCTATCCCATTTTGCTATGGAGTCCTTGGTGCAGAGACTTGTCTTTTATACCATGATCATTGCAAAATAGGTTGAACTCATCAGAAGTAAACTCTCCTCCTCTATCTGATCTGAGACATTTCAGTTGTCTTCCTGTTTCATTTTCAACTCTAGCCTTGTACCATTTAAACATTTGAAAAGCTTCTGATTTTTCTTTTAAAAACATTACTGACATCATCCTTGAATATTCATCCACAAATAATATGAAATACTTATCACCACAATAACTCTGAACTTTCATAGGACCACAAAGATCAGTGTGCACAAGATCTAAAATTCCCTTACAAGTGTAGGACTTACTTGTAAAGTTTGATCTTGTCATCTTACCCATCTGGCATCCTCGGCACATAACATTCTCAGGTTTTTCAAGATTTGGTAGACCTCTTACTCAGTGCTTCTTACTTATTTTGATCAAATTATCAAAATTAACATGACAAAACCTTTTATGCCATAACCAAGTATCATCTATCTTTGCATGCAAACACTTATTCCGAGTTGAATCGAGGTGAAATGTGTTACCTTTTGTTTGTGTCCCGGTAGTAGCTAACTTTCCATTCTTGTCATGAACTTTGACAATTCCTTTCTGAAATTCTATTCGGTAACCTGTGTTGTTTAGCTATGCTACACTCAACAAATTGTATTTCAAACCTTCAACCTAATAAACATCATTGCATCTTGCATTATCAAGAAGTGTTATGGATCCTTTACCTCTTACTAGACATGGTGCATCATTACCAAATCTAACATAGCCTCCATCATAATCTTCTAACATAACAAACTTGTGTTTATCTCATGTCATATGAAGTGAGCATCCACTATCTATAATCCAAGAATCATTAGTGTTTATGTGAGATATTAGGGCTTTTTCTTCATACCTTTCTTCATTTGATCCATCCTTGATAGCCACATCAACAACTTCCTCTGTATCAGTCTCATCTGATTTATCATCATTAGATTCTTCATCAGCTATCAGGCATGTCTTTTTATCTCTTCTCCTGAAATCTCGGTGTCCTCTGTAATGATTATCTTTCTATCTGTCATCTCGGTAATCTCTCTTTTCACTAGATTCTTTGTTAGGACAGTTAGAAGCCATATGTCCTATCTTATCATAGTTGAAACATTTTAAAGGTAGCTTTCCTTTATACTTACCTTTTCTTCTCAGTAGCCTTCTGGCTAATAGTGCTTCAAACTCTTCTTGCTTTCTGATTTCCTCATACAGTTTGTGTACCTCCTCCATGTTTTTGCAAAATCTTTCACTTGCTCCACTGTGATTCCCTTCAGAGTACTTATACTTTCTATCATTGTAATCATTAGTTTCATCGATATGAAAAGAACTGAATGCAGATTCAACTTTATTTACCAATGACCCACTGTTATCAAAATTACTTAACTCAAATGCATGTAGCTTACCAATAGTAGCATCTAAAGAAACTAGCATATTGGGTACAGACCTCAATTCATTGATTGCAGAGACTTGGATTGCATAGGCAGGTAGAAGGGTTCTTAACAACTTACTTGTTACATCCTTTTCTTCAATAGTTCCTCCTGCTCCTTTGATTTGATTTACAATCTCCTTTAGTCTTGTACTGTACTGAGTTATGTTCTCACCTTCATTCATCCTCATAGATTCAAGTTGTCCTCTTAGACTATCCACTTTTTCTCTTTGAACATGTTCATCTCCTCCATATACTGATATGAGCTTAGTCCACATTGCCTTTGCATCATTGCAGCCTTCTCGATCATTAAATTCTGAGTCGGTCAATGCAGATGTTATTTCAATCATTGCTTGAATATGTTCTTGCTTTGCCTTTATCTCTTCCATTGCCAATGGATAGGTGCTCGGTGTGATGAAATCATTCTCCAAATAATAGACAGCATATTCTCCAACTCCTAATAGATGTAGCTTCATCCTTTTTTGCCATGTGGAGAAACTTGACTTGTTCAGCTTCGGTGCATCCCTCTTATACATCTTTGGATCTTTAACTCAAGTGCCTTTAAACTTTCCTTTCGGAGTCCAAAGCTCTGATACCAATTGATAGTTATGATACTTAATGTAAGTACAGATCCAATAGCCAACAAGATGAGAGGGGGGGGGGTGAATCATACAAACTTAATCATCCATAAAAACATCAGATTCAACCTCGGTAACATATATATCAGTCATATAACCAAAAAATTGTCAAACATGCAAACTCAAAAGCATATGAATAATATAAACCTCATAACACTAGATATAACGTGGAAACCCAAACAGGGAAAAATCACTGTGGGATTTCAGACCCACTAAGAAATATACTCTTCTAGAGTATGCTCGGTTAAAAGCAAATCCTGTTAAAGATTACAAACACATTGCTAGATGTGACCCGGTTAAGGGATTTCCCTCAGATCTGTTAGGATCTTCACTTTGTTAGAAGTGACCTTATCAAAGGATTTCAAACACTCAATCAGAATGTCACCTTGCTAGAGGATTTACATATAAGAATGTTAAGTCCACTCGCTTAAGAGATTTTCTGTCACTTTCACAAAATAACAGTAATAAAAATCTATCTGCAACTTCACATCTAAAATGCTAAAGTAGATTCCTATTTGTTCAATACAATCTAGATATAGAACTAATCTTATCTATCTGTTGGGCATCTATACTGTGTTATTCTAACAGGTCTTCAAGCTTTTGTGCTCGGTGATCACTATGTAGCATCCCTATGCATACACTTGCCCGCATACATTGTTTATCAACAGTTTCCTATTTATAAACAATCTTCTAACCGCTTAATCTCATTGATCACATTTCCCATAATCAATCATAGCCATCAGATCTTCAATCTTGTCCAGGTTCAATGTATCCTTCGATCTGAAAACATTTTACGCTGCCTTGGAACTTGCATTGTCACCTTGGAACTTGTGTTAGGGTATTGCGTTTCAATCTAAGCTGTAGATCTTCATGCCGACTTTCCATTGCCTTAGATTCGTTAACAAACTTCTTCCACAACTTACCAATCATTGATCTGCTCCAGCTCATCAACATCTTTCATTAAATATCACATGTAAACATTTAATGCATTCTGTTATAGCTCAGTTGTAATTTGGTAAATACTAAACTTCACTCAATAGACATTCTGCCTTCATTAACTGATAGCAATAACCTTAGGGATTACCGACTAGGTTATTTGCATGGTAACATAATATAGTATTAACCTTTACATTTACAACATATGTATGATGTTAAAACAATCTAAAACATCATGATCTCATCATTGTCTGACTCGGTAGTAGTTGCCCATTGAATACCTTATTCATCCCTTTATTCATCATATTCTTTACTGTGCCTTTTACCGACTTCTTTATAAACTTCGTATCATACTTCTCAAGATATGGCAATATCATATTGAATTAGAAAATCAATTTCTTGACATCAATGACAAAATAATAATATCAAGATAGTAAAACATCTTTAATCAGTTATGTCCATAATCATCAACAACCTTCTCAATATCCTTATTGAAATGTCAACAATCCTTCATTGTCTGTTATACTGTAATATTGCCAACAAATAGAAGACATCAACTGGATATCATGGTATCCAACAATAGAGAAGCCATTGCCTCATCATCCTATGTCCACCCAACTTCTCTCACTAGTACACTAATCCCTACACCCAAAAAAGACAAGCTAAAGATGAAGGTAAAGGATGAAAGCCTAGGAGAGTATAACACTAGCCAAATTTTATGTATTGGCCAACTACCCCTCTCACCTAGGACTCATGGCAAACCAAAAATTTTGAACTCAAGCCACTTTTTGTAACCAATATTGATACACTTCAATGGATTCATCCTAGGAAGATCACAAGAACAAGAAACTATTGATGAAGACTTGGCAGGGTGGATCTATAAGGACCCTTTCAGATAAAGGTAAATAACAGATCAAGATCCCTACAAAGAAGTATTGTAAAGGTTTTACCATGATTCAAAAGATGGGCTATGACGACCATAGTGCATTAGGATCCCACAAGAAAGGTGTACAAGAGTCATTACAACCCTTGTTACAACAAAGAGATAAAATGGGACTCAGATTCAATTCTAGTTTAGGGGGCTCTTATAAGCTCAGGCTTACAAGCAAACAAAAGTAGCCAATTTCTAAATTCGTCCCTTCCAGAATTAGGACAATGTCCATTGTAGACTAACCTACAACATCGGAAAATCCAAGTCATGCAAGGACTTGTCAATCAAAGCTCACACATACAACAAACAAGCAAAAGGGTTATGGTGCACAAAAGACAATCCCTTCAATATTACCACTCTTGCCCATTTCAGATACTCAAGCAACACCACCAACCCCATCAAATACAACACCTATAATAGTTGTTGACAAAGCTTTTACACCTACAAACATCCCTATAATATGCAGTGACAAAGCTCTATAAAGTGATTTTGAGATAGATTCACATAAATATGAATGGGTACTTTAGCTTTACATGAAACTGAAGAGGAGTCTCTTGATATTTTTCAAGATAAAGGAGTTGAAGGAGAGGCATGGATCAAGACCTTTTGGGATCCAGATACTAAAGACACTTCTAGGAGAGACAGGTCACCTCCCGAGCTTGATTACAAATAGGACAGTACTGACAATGACCTTAATACCCCCATCCTAGCCATAATTGATGAAGCAATGCCCATCATCCACCCCAAACTTGTTGACTGGGACCAACAAGACCCTTCATGCCTTGACACCTTCCAAATCAATGAGGCGATAATAGACTTTCTTGAATTATGAGATAACATACCAAGCATGGATCACAAGGTAGGGTATGCTATTGAACTCAACAACATGACTTGCTTTGGAGAGAATGCTAAACCTTTTAGTCGCAAAAATATTACAATCAAAACAAGATCTTCAAGTGAAAACCACACTGTGGTATTTTTGGATCCAAGAAAAGTAAAAACGAAGGACACATCCAAAGGTGAAAAGCTCTCTGAGGTACCGAAGGATGCAAGGTTTGACATTCTCCCCTTCAACATGAATCAAGAGAGATCACCCATTCTCATAGAAGAGACCAAGGAACTCAATCTGGGATCAGAGGGGAACCCTCATAAAATCCATTTAGCAGAATCCTTCACTCACCTAGAGGATCCTTGCTTTTTGGAATTATTTAAGAAGCAGAAAATAAACATTGCTTAGTCATATGTAGACATGATCATACTAGATACAGATCTAGTAATTCATCACTTGGCCGTAGCAAAAGGAGAAAAACCTGTAAAATAAAAGCTCAAGAAAATGCACCCTCGGATCGCACTCCTAGTGAAAGTTGAACTCAAAAAGCTATTAGATGTTGGTTTCATAAGACCAATTGACTATGCAGAATGGATCTCCAACATCGTTCCAGTGGCAAAACCATCCGGGGGCATCCATAACTGTACAAATTTCATAGATCTAAACAAGGAATGTCCTAAGGATGACTTCCCTCTACCCAACATTGATATGATCATGGACCTAACGACGAGGAATTCTATGCTATCTCTCATGGATGGGTTTTTAGGATACAACCAGATTAAGATTGCCCCAGAAGATCAATAGAAAAACCAATTTCACATGCCAATGAGGAGCATAATATTGGAATGTGATGCCATTTTGTCTCAAAAATGCAGGAGACACCTATCAAAAGGCAATGACTACCATCTTCCATGACATGATGCATACACTAATGAAAGACTATGTGGATGATTTACTAGCTAAATTATTAACAAGAGATTGTCACCTCGCAGTACTGGACAAAATCTTCACTAGACTGGAACAATATAATGTTTGCCTCAATCCTAAGAAGTGTGTCTTTGTAGTGACCTTCAAAAAGATCCTAAGATACATTGTCTCAAGGAAAAGAATGTGCAATCTACTGCATCTCCATGTTAGTAGTAGGGTCTAAACTCAATTATACACCTATTGAACGAGCATGTCTCGCAGTAATTTTGGCAGCAACCAAACTGAGGCACTACTTGTTGACACATAAGATACAACTCATCACAAAGATAGATCCACTCATATTTACTCAGTAAAGCAGTACTCATAGGCCACTTGGCAAGATGGGTTATGATCCTCAGTGAGTTCGACATAAATTGTGTGGACTGTAAAGCAATCAAAGGGCAAGTCATTATGCAATGGACTTTTTAACCAAGTGAAGGTGTGTTGTCTCTCTTGTTATTGGCTTGAATGTTACTAAATCTACTCGATGAAATAGCTCTGGATCTTTTTATGGGATGGGTTATGGCTCTCAACCCAGAAGAGATGCTACTAGCTTTGTAATTGGCTTTTAGTCAATTTATGGAATTCAATCTACATCTGCATCTAAATCAACAATTTATGGAACTTTAACTCAATCTGCAAATGGATTTACTTTTGGAATTTGATAAAAATCAACAACTGTTAGAGAGCTAGAAGCATGTTGTAACCTAGCAATTTATTTACGACATAAAAGGGGCAACGAAACTGAATCTGGAACCAGACATACTCGTCAATTTTAGAAGAAAAACTAGATGCACCTTTTTAGGGCATGGAGCATTTCAATGTGTCAACAATATGTTACTACTTATCAAGTTGCCATTAGTTTTATATCCAAAGTCATTCTATATACTCTAGTCGGTTACTACTACAGAAATATTCAGTCGGTTATAGAAGAAAGTAGTCACAGAGCCTAGTATGCACCGAGCTGTCTATCGAGTATCATTCCATGTCTATCGAGCAGCAAAGATGATACACCGAGTTGATATACACCAAGTGAAACGTGTTACCAGATTCATTAAACCTGGACACACATATGAAAACATGTTACAAGATCGAGGAACATAGAACTGTTATCACATTGGAAATTGCACTTAAAAATTGTATATGATTTTGAGGTCATCTAACCAATGAAATATTTTGCATGGTTATTCATTCGAGAAATCATGTTTGTAAGATCGAAGCAATGAATTAGATCATCGACATAAGAGATCTATTTATACAGCATGGATTAAAGATAAAAGTGAGAGACATGGATATACATAAGTGTATGAAGCAAGACATGTGTGATGCATGAGAAAACACTAAGTGTTATGACTATTATAGAGACACAGAGGTCACCGAGAAGGATTTCAGAGAACAGTCAAAGAACATAGTAAACAGAAGGGTTTACCAAGTTACTTTATGGGTTACCGAGGTATGCTATAGGCAAGGTAATCTTATTTTGAGCACATAGAATCTGCTATAACATTCTAGATGTAAAGTTGTAGATATTTGTAAAGATTTTGTTGAAAATTTTGAAGTTGTAAGAGACACCTTTAACAGGGTAAAAGACTCTAATCAAGTCTATAAATTGTAAAGCCTCTAACCAGGTGCAACATTTAGACTAAGTGTTGTAAAATCCTTTAGCAAGGTAGATCTAATAGATCTTGATACTCCTAACAGGGTAAGCTATCAGAAATAGCTAAACATGTAGCTCTAACCGAGCAACCTTTGCAATTGCAGTAGTGAAGTTGTGGGTGCCATCCCCACCGCAATTTTTCTCTCTAACCAAGAGTTTCTGCGTAACCAAAATATATGTGTTATGGAGTGAATCATGTATGATTATTATTTATTTGTTTTAACTTTATGTTATGTTACAACAATTTTTGGTTTATGCATAATAGTAAAGATATTGTTAATAAAAGGATTTGAAGTATTGATTCACCCCTCCCCTCTCAGTACATTAGCTTTCCATATTGGGCCTAACAATTGGTATCAGAGCTTGAATCTTGGAAAAGGGTTTAACTGCCTAAAGAGAAAGATCTTATCAATGGAAGGCTATAAACAATCTCGGAGGATTGTGTATCTGCAAGAAGAGTTGGATCATGCTAATCAAGTGATTGCAAACATGCAAAGGCAAATGCAAAATCTGTAAAAGTGAGAAGAAGATTATTTGATGATTTGCAGGACTCTCAAGAGTTAGTGGAACAAATTGAGACATCATCTGAGAACAGTATATCTGAAGAGACTGAAGAAATGATTGGAGTATTGAAAGAAAAGAACAAAGCACTGGCTAATCAACTAAAAGCAATGAAAAGAGAACATGAACATTTCAGCACACAGATGACTGAAAATCTTGATGCATTGAGGACAACCGAGGATAAAGTAAGAGATCTAGAAATAGAGAAACAACAACTTGAAGCCTTAGTATCTGATAAGAATGATGAAATCACAAGGTTGACTGGAATTCAACAAAACCTGTCAGATCAACTAGGTTATGCACATCATGAAGCAAATCTGAAAGATGATGAGAATCAATCATTGAAACTTGAAGTATCAAGGTTGACCAATGAACTTGAAACAGAGAAGAAATCCAAAGAAACATTGAAGAAGAGTTATGAAGCATCAAAGATGTTGGATGAGCAACTAAATACAAGATGACCCAACAAAGATGCAGGACTCGGTTACAAAGGAAAAGACTCTACCGAGAAGGGAATCCATACTACAAAGAGAGGAGAATCATCAAAGCAAGCTGGAATCAAGAAGAACATCAAAAGAAAGAAGTCTATTTGCAACTGTTTATGGTGAAAATGGATAACAATAATAACAAAATTGAAAGGTTAAATGAATTCAACCACCAAACCCTAGCCTAACAACAACAAAGATCCACCATAACATATGAAGATTACCTAAGACAATGCAAATCAAATGAAATCACAAAGATTATACCATTACATGTCCAATAGGGTTTTGATCTCCATTCTTCCTATCTCCATTGATCTTGCTTGATATATTTACTCTCAGATTTTATGTGCACAAGAGCTCAACAAAGAACAGAATGTGGTTGCAAGTAGGATCGTAGTGTAGTCAAGTGCATAAAATGATTAGCTAGGTTGATTAGGGTTTGATAATGAAGGAAGCATCTCCTTGTATAGAAGACACAAATATGAAATGGAGGGATAAGATTGAGAGGTGTAAAAGGAGGTCGGCTATGATTAGAGGGTAGGTAGAAGAAATAATAAAATAATGAAAGAGGTAGGTAGTTTAGGAATTAAGAGATGAATGACATGTGTCATGGGTAGAAAAAGTCTAATGAATTAATTAAATAAATAAAGATTTATTTAATTAATAGAAGAAATGAGATCAATTAAATAAATAAATATTTATTTAATTTAGGAAAAGGATAATTTAAATAAATAAATGTATTTATTTAAATGAGAAATAAGGCTAGAAGAGGATAAATGAATTAATTAAATAAATAAAGATTTATTTAATTAATAGAAGAATTAGGCTTAGATAATTAAATAAATAAAATATTTATTTAATTAGACATGACAATTTTGGGTGTCTACATTTTGCCCCTCTTTGAGACAATGTGGCTTGTTGCGTTGTTTCAAAGAAGATAATATGAACTGATACAGAGTTGCCCAAAGATGGGAATGATATGCCCCCTCGAGAGATTGGATGAAAATGTCTGAAAAGATTGCAGACAATCTTTCGATAAGAAAGATGGGATAGAATGGACTGACCGGATAAAGTGACAGAGTCACGGGATAAAGAAGACTGACTCGGGAAACGAGGGCTAAGGTAAGGGTAGGCTATAAGATAGACCACGGGCAAAAGACATCCTCATTTTCATCCACACATCCACGAGAGCAGAGTGCAGAACAAAAATAGAGCAGTAGCAATCAGTAGTGATGACAATGGCTCACTGATTCGATCGCATTCGCTGATTTCAGAGGCCAGCAGAGGCAGGAGAGCCAGTAAGTACCACAAAACCTCCTTGTACTTTGATGCATTTATTGTTGTCATTAATGCATGGTAGATAGGGAAATAAATGCGCTTTAGGTTAGGGTCCAAAAATGTCAAAAAATGTCTAAGCGCGTCTGCGTTGGTGCCAGGTGCGTCTATGTCCGCCAGGCACGTCTGGGTTTGTACCAAGCGTGTCTGTGTTTGGAAACGCGTCTGTGTCGAATGCAGCCGCGTCTATGTAGTGTAGGGGCGTCTGTGCCAAGAAGGCACGTCTATGTCTCCCAGGCGCGTCTGTGCAAAGCATAGACACGTTTGTGTCTTCCAAGCGCGTCTATGCAGTCTTTAACTGCGTTTGTGTCAAGAAAGCGCGTTTATGTCCAAAAAAAAAAAAGTGAATTTGTGTCTTCTAGGCCAAATCGACAGTTCTGTGAGGAACATACGCTATCGATTAGATAAGTTGCTAAGAGGATACACTCAAGCAGGTCCTCTAGGGAAGACTAGAATTGATCGAGGCACTTTGTGATGAACAGTGAGTACCAAGATATAGTACTTTGTGATGAATAGGGAGTACTGAAATATGAGCAGCACTTTGTGATGAACAGTGAGTGCAAATGTGAGGAGCACTTTGTGATGAACAGGGAGTGCAAAATACATAGTACTTTATGATGAACAAGGAGTACCACTAGGATAGAAGCAACACTTTGTGATGAACAGTGAGTGTCACTGGGATAGATAGAAACACTTTGTGATGAACAGGGAGTGTCACTAGGATAGAATGCCATATGCATTTAGATAAAAAGTAGCATTTTGTGATGAACATTGAATGCCACGATGACTAACATGATTGATTTGCTTGACTGCAGGAGTATTTGCCTATGTTGGAGTCACAGGAGAGATTCACGTCGACGCAGAGTTTGCGACCTGAGCTGACCTTCGAGGACCGAGCGGCTATTAAGGCTATGGATCTGAGACATATTCTATATGTGCCTGAGTTTCAGGTGAACATGGGACTACTGACTGCATTGGCGGAGAGGTGGCACTCTGCGACTTGCACTTTTCATTTGTCGATGGGGGAGATGACAGTCACCCTGGAGGATGTATACAGGATTCTGCAGATACCGATCGATGGGGAGCTGATTCCGTACGATTGAGACGGAGACAGGGATGCCCTTAGACTAGTGTTCTAGGATCCGAGACTAGAGATGAGGGTGGGACATGTGGCTTGGGATACCATGACATGGACAAGATTAGCACTACCAACAGTGTTGGCAGGAGTTATCAGTGGGTTCCTTTGTCCGGAGGGCGACACGAGGGGTGGTTGCAGGGGACACAAGGGCTAGGAGAGATGATCTTGGGGTGGGTTCTTCTAGGGCTCAGACTCTGTCGAGGCCAGCCGGCTCTGAGGAAGGGAATTCATCATAGCCGTAGAGGGCTCCCTATGTATCAGTATTGTACCATTTTGTATGATGATGTAGACACCTGTGGGTGATTGTAGTCATATGATTTTGACATCATTGTATCATGACACTTTATATATACATATGAGATGATTCATCTTTACGGTAGCTATATGCATGCATACCTATGTGATGTATGTTTCTATGTGATGCTTATGATATGGATGCAAATATGTATATGATGCAATGCAATATATTTTTTTGTTCTTTTATGTTTTATATGTGTATGCATGATGCAAATGTGAATGTATGTAATGCAGATGAATATGATAATGCAAATGTAAATTGTGCTAACAGGTGTTGTGTGCAGGATGTGATGCAGTTGTGATATCTATATGTATGTATGAAATGCTTATATGTGGTAATGCAGGTGCAACTACATGAAATGCAAATATTTTTGGTGTGTCATTATACTCAGTCATGTGATAGCAGGCTACATGGACTCAAGAAGGACGATGGAAGTCAATCAAGAAAGGGGGATGAAAGATAGAAGATATGAACATGGAAGAGCTTCTTGTGTGTTATCATCATTGAGCTTTATTATGGCAAGTAGGTTATGAAAATTGAGGCATATGTTCGACCCAGAAAGTCATTGTACCTATTTGCATGGAGATAAGACAGTTACAAACAAGGAATGCCCTAGTTCACACTAGACTCACAGTGTCCTCATATCTTTGGACAAGTCATAGCATTACTAAAAGACAATCCACAGACAGCAAATACAAATAGGTGATGATACCCCATCCTCACCTTTCTAGTCAAAGACATCCTGGAGATAGAGTCTCTAGTTAGAGACATCCCAGAAAAGCTAAAAGACATGTCACCTAAAGATAAAATCAAAAGAAAACCAAGACTCGACACCAACATCCACTGTAGTCCTCAAGTTTAGTGTCTCTTGTCACTTGTATAAGTCTTATTTGATTGTGGTCACAATGTTTACTTTCACAGAAAGGATAGATAGCATGAAACCATATGTTGTCTGAGTTTGTGGAAAGATTTGATTTTGTTGAAGCTCATTGTTGCTGCTGTCTCATCTGAAACTGACTGAATCCATGAAACTGATATTTTATTGCGAAGAAGATGAGACCTTATTGCGGACTGGCGATGCAAATGTTGCTTTATTGTGGATTGTGCACGAATAGATTGAAGGAAGCTGGAAGAAACTGTACTCCTCAAAACATGTGATGTTCTTAGTTCCACACCCATCACTAGACATAGGATTTGTCGTAGCCACAGATAGGATTTGATTTATTATGGATGGAAAGGGAGGTTTATTATGAATGGCTAACCAATCTTGGGTAGATCCATAACAAGCCATGATGGGAATGGGTAAGTTTGTCATGAATGAATAGGTTGTGAGTGTGTGCAAAGTGAAAGGATGAAAGTGAATCCTGAAGGAGGGAGGAGCAATGTCTCTACGCATGGCGCTGGTGACCCAGTTTTCACCATGGTACTTGCCCAGGGCACCACTGAAGTGGTTTTCACCATTGGACGAAATTTTTTTCTTTACTTTTTTCGATTTTTCAATGTTTTTTGTGTCACAAGGTGCCTGTTTGCCAGGTTTTCACCAAGTAACGATTTTTTTTTTTTTTAATAATTTTTTTGTATTTTTGAAATTTTTGAATTTTTTTGTATTTTTAAATTAGGATACTCTGAAGAGCTATGTGTAGAACCTGCGAAGGTGCATGCTGTTGATAGGATCCTCCAAAGGTTCACCTTCTATAGTTGAGAGGTGATATGCCCCAGATCCATAAGCTGCTATAATGATGTAAGGACCAAGCCAATTTGGTTCAAATTTGCCCTTCTTCTCTCTGTCTTGCTAATTTTTGGGATTTTCTCTGAGAACCAAATCACCTACCTCAAATGTGCGAGGCTTGACTTTGTGATTGTAACTGCATTGTTCCTTGACTGAATGATGTGTAGCTTGAGTGACTGTCTTCCTTGATAAAGGAACTGAGATAGAATTACTAGTGTGTGGACTACGTAGGCCCATATGCGTGTCACCTAAAGAAGTTTGGGCATCTCTGACAACAAAGTCCCTTGAGGAAGCTCCATTAAAGGTCCATGATGTATCACTAGAAGGGAAAGGATGTGCGGAACAAGTGGATGAGTAATGAAGGCTTGTGACTGTGAAAAGAAGTGAAAGTAGAATAGCATGATGGAGACTTAGGATCAAAAAGTATGCTTTTTGACTTGAAATTTTAGAACTTTTGCCCCCAGTTATTTCGATATTAGGGGAGATAAACTCTTGCTCTTTTTGCTTCATAGGATTTTTATCCTTGACTTTCATTTTTGTGGAGTCCAGTAGCTTTTGATTTTGATTTGGACTAAAAGACTTTTCTTTATTATTGACTTTTAGATTTTTCTTTTCAAAGCTTGATTCTTGATCCCCAATTAGTAAGGGCTTTTGTAATTCTTGTTGATCCAAGTCTGGGAGTGGAGTGGAAATGGAATGAGTGGATGATATGGTAAAGCTATGTGAGTTCTCAAGAGGACTAGCGATGCACTTAATAGATTCTTCACTGGAACCACTCTTGGGACTATTGATATCAAGAGATGCTTGCACCACTAGAGGATATTTGCATTCAGACTTTGTAGCCACAACCCTAGGTGGTTCACACCCAATTCCTTGCAAATTGTTTATAGATTGTTCCTGTTGACTGGATGTCTTAGGAGATAGTAGGAGTTGATCGACATGAAAGATATACTCACCACATCCCATGTCTCTAAACTTGAACTTTTCTTTGATCTCTGCTTGTTTTGATGTAGAAGCTTTTAAGGATTCTGAATCAACATATGCTGATGAAGGAATAGCTTCTCGATTGACTGGTATTGTTATTTCTGATCTAGGTCGCAGATTGTTGCAATATATGAATGGATTTGGGTCAGCTTTGATGGTCACTTCAACTCTATTGTGAGGAAACTTGATACATCGATGATATGTAGACGGGACTGCTCTCATCTCATGAATCCATGGACGTCCCAAGAGTATGTTGTATGTGAGATCAAGGTTAAGGACTTGATAAACCACATCCTTTATAACTGGCCCAACTTTGAGAGGTAAGGTGACTGTACCCTTGGATGAACGCTCTTCATCATCATATGCTTTGATGGTAATTTTGTTTGTAGAATTCATAGCTTTATCAGAATATCCCAATTGTTTAATTGTGCTCAATGTACAAATGTTTAGACCAGCTCCTCCATCTATCAGGACTCGCTTTATTCGATGTTTGTGTATGAAGGCTTCAACATGTAGTGGTGCATTATGTGGCTGACTTACGGAGGCGTCATCGGCTTCTGTGAATGTAAGGGAATGTGGAACGGATAGGTATCCCACCATGGCTTGAAACTGGTCCATGTTCAGATTAGTAGGAATGGTGGTGTCTCTCAAGATTTTGTCAAGAATAGCTTTATGAGCAGGGGATATGCATGTGGGTGTCTTCCCTAGCTGTTCTACAAGGTCATACTCGGTTTTGGTTGATTTTAGGACAATCTTTTGTCTCTGAGTAGGATTCTTAGGGTTTTTGTCCATGATGATAATAGTAGAGACATAATTATCCATCGAGATGTGATTGATGGTTGAATCATAGTTGTAAGGTGCTCTAGTATAGTTGGTTTGATCATCTGTGCCTTTAGCTTTTCCCTTGTCATGCTTTGGGAATGGCTCCTTAAACATCTCATGTTCTTGATTGGATGAGTGTCCCTCAATCTCAATGTCACCTCTATCAATGAGATCTTGTACGATGTTCTTCAGTCGATGACAATTTCTTGTCTTATGACCCTTGCTCTTATGAAATTCACAATACTCATCATCATTCCACCAATTTGGTTTAACCTTTGGTTCATATGGAGGAAAATCTGGAATTGTGATTACCTTGTTTGCCACTAACTTTTTGAAGACTGACTCAAGTGGTTCTCCCTATGGAGTGTACTTCCTTCATGATCTAGAAGTTGTTTGAGTATTCACTTGATTGTTTGTAGAACTTGATCCCGAAAAGATGAATTTGGGTCACACTGTATTGGCATCAACAACACCATCATTGACTATGTTCTTGTTTTTATTCCAAAATCTTGGCTTGTCTTTTCCTTTAAAGTCATCTTTGTTCTCCTTAAATATCTTAATGACTCCTTGCTCAATTAGGACCTTTTCTATTGCTAAGCCTTTTTCAATAACATCCCTGAAGGTGGACAAACAAGCTTTCCTTAGATCATAGCCAATGTCTTTGTTAACGTTTTGTATGAACATCTCTACCATTTGTTTTTGTGAAATTTCACAAGAGCATCTGCTAACTAGATTCCTCCATCTTTGTAAAAATGATGCAAAAGACTCTCCCTCTTTTTGCTTGGTGTTGCATAAAGTAGTGATTGATATGTCTGTCTCTATATTGTAGGAGAAACGTTGAATAAATGCCTCTGCTAAGTCACCCCATGACTTAATACTAGGTGGGAGTTGGGAGAACCATTCCATAGCTTGATCACCTAAGCTTTGTAGGAATAATCTCATCAAATATGTCTCTTCTGAAGCTAATTCAATGCAAGTTGTGAAAAACTGCCTTATGTGTGCCTTAGGATCCCCTTTTCCTCTATACTTATCAAATTTAGGCGTCATAAAGTGTGTAGGAAATGGAGGCATTGGAATGCTCTTGTCGAATGGATAAGGACATATGTCTCTCATTGTGTATATTGGCTTCGGTGTATTTATGTCCTCCATTTTCTTTTGTAAGTCCCTGATTTGTTGCTCCAAATTGCTCTTAGGTGGAGATCGACTTCTTGGACCATACCCCATGCTTGAGGCACCAATTGGAGGAGAAACATGTTGCATATATGGATGATATTGATCATACACATGTTCATATGGAGGAGGTCTATAGTGATGCTGCATATATGGACCACTTGGTATAGATTCATGTTGAGGAATGAAATATCTATTTTGTCCATGTATACCATACTCTACAGGCATGTCATGTTCTAATGTGTTGCCCCCAAATTTGACATGGGGTTTCCTTGTGTCCAAATTTTGAGCATGCCTTTGAATATCCAATTGCTTTGGTGGTTGATCCTTAGCATTTGTATGTGATTGAGCATATCTTTCTGCATAAGACTTCCATAATGGTCTGTGAAGGTGAGTATCATATGCTTGACCATGTGTATGTGGGACCTCTGGTTTTTGAAACAAAGATGATGGTGATTCAGGCACAAGATGTGGTCCTCTATTTCCTCCACTATTAGGCCTCCTTTGATCCATGTTGGAGTGAGTTTGTTGCAAAGGTCAATTTTCCATTATTTGAGACATGTCAAAATCATGAGGTATCTTGGCTCCACTTTGTGCCATCATTTGTAAGAAGTATTGTCTATCTCTCCTCATTATTTCCTCAATCAGGCGATTGAAGCGGGGGTCCATAATGGATTCTTCCACATCTGTTGAATGTACTGAAAAGTTGTCCATATTGTCATTGTGTGTATCATTGTTGTTTGTAGTGTTCATGTTCTCAACATTTGGAATGTTTCTATAGGCATCCACATCAGGTAATGTAGTATGATCAGTATTGAAAAAGACATCATTGTCATACTCATAAGAACTCATGTTTGCGGACTCTTGAGCCTCTTTAGTTTCTCTCCTAGATTTTTGAAGACGAGTTTCAACCATGAACTAGGTATTGACCAAGATGTGTGAGACTAGATGAAAATGGAAAAAGTATGGAAGACCAAGAGTTGGATGGAGTGTAAATGAATCTAAGGTGTACTTGCAATGTCCAAAGTGTAAGACCAAGTATGTATGTAGTAGAGTAGGTGTGACTTCCAAAGAGAAGATAGTTTCTCTTGATTAGGTAAGTTGACCTTGACTCTAAGTAAGACCAAATGAGACCCAAAGGTGATAGACCTTGATGAGGGACCACTTAGCAAAGTGTTGTTATATGTAGTGTGTTGACAAAGTATGATGAGGACAAGCAAGTGACCTTTTGACTCAAGTTTAGACAATTGTGAATGTAAAGCAAGATGTGAAGCAATGATGGACTATGTGAGACCCAAAGACAAGTTGAATGCTAGATGAAAACCTGGAGAAACAACCTAGGAAGCTCAAGAATTCTGAAACTGATTGCTCTTATTTGCTGGACTGTAAAAATTTTCCAATTTGTGAAGTTGTTGGTTGTGACCAAATCTGAATGTTTGACTGTTTTTCATGACAAGAGGACACAATGTTGATGAGGACTCAATGTTTGCAAGTGTTTAGACTGACAATGACTCCAAGAAAAGTGTGTTGTTTCATGTAAATTTGTTTTGCATACACTTGAAGACACAAAAGACACAATGTTTTGTTGTTTGGTCTTGAATGTTTGAATGTTTAAAATAAGTCAAGCACAATTCTTATGGCTGGCCAAGACAATAGTTGTTGATCTCACATGGGGTTTTACCCCTGAGGCTATGCTATTCAGAGCGGATACTTAGATTCTTGACTTCACTGGCTCCACTCTCGGCACTCACTTCTCAGGTCAGCCAAGCATCAGTCCCCACAAAAACTTCCCGTGGCGAACTTTGTATCTCTACTAAGAACCGTATGTGTGTGGGCCGCTACCAGAGGTCCGACCTCCTGCCCCAACAACTAGAAGGATTTGGGCTTCTAAAACAAAAAGGTGCTAGTAAGGGCATCCGCTCGTGTGGCCATACATGCGGCACTTTCAGCTCTGTAAATACAAAGGCTCCCAGCCGGTAGGGGTTACGCCCTACAACTGATCAAATAAATTTGATCAAACGGGTTTATGGGGAGACATAGTGTCGGTATGAACTAATCAGCACACGTTATTCATAGTTTTCACCATAAATACAGTTATTTATAGTGGTTTGGAAGAAGATGACTTTTCTTTTGCTACCACTTGGGTCGTTCTCTTCTCACTAGTAGTCCTAATGACCACATGGGAAGACAGGCCCTCTAAAGATTAAACAAAAAGAGCCTATTGCTCAAGACACAAAAGACAATGATTCAATTTTAGTGCACCAATTGAAGTGTTTGCTAGTCTAGGAAAATAAGGCACACAATAAAAATCCAAAAACCCTTGCCAAGGACCTGCAACAAAGATTTATTAGTAGTTTGGATTGTTTCAAATGATCACCCCTTCCTGCAAGCACACAAGTTAGGTAAATTTTAGATCCAAAAGACTTTGTGAAATAGGGGCCTTCAACAATGCATTTTGTTGACCAATTCAAATATCTAATTCATCATAAAAAAAGACCACCTGTAAAATTTCAAGAGATTTCCAGAAATGTAAGAAAATCCAAAAAATTTGCTAATTTGCTCCAAAAATTAATTTTTTATGAAAAATCATATAAAATGCAAAATCGATCCAAAAAATCTGAAATTTTTACTGGAGAGTCTTGATGGTCTTCCAAACCTAGATAAAAAAATTTCTACAACAAATCCAAGTAGTTTGTGAGATATGAGTAAAATAATGCAAAACCCTAATTTTCAAAGATCTGATTTTCGAGGAATGATTTTGCATCAAATTTAAAATCACAAAGAATATATCCTATGTATAATTCTGAGAGATTTCCAAAAATGTAAGAAAATCCAAAAAATTCGCTAATTTTCTCTCAAAATTATTTTTTTATGAAAAATCATAAAAAAATCATATAAATTGAACAATTGATCCAAAAAATCTGAAATTTTTATTGAATCCTTCTAATACTTTTCTTGACTTGTAAAAAAAATTTGATGCCAAAATTTGAAGCCGTTTGTGATCATTGTGAGATCTGATCAAAATAAGGAAAAACCCTAATTTTTAAAGATCTGATTTTTAGGGAAATATTTTGCTTCAAAATTAAAATCACAAAAAATAGATCCTGTGTATAATTATGAGAGATTTCCAAAAATGTAAGAAAATCTAAAAAATTCTCTCATTTGCTCTCAAAATTATTTTTTTATGAAAAATCATAAAAAATTCATAGAAAATGAAATTGTGCTCCAAAAAATCTAAATTTTGTATTAAGAGCTCCTGATACTTTCTTCAACCTGCAAAAAAAATTTGGTACAAAATTTCATAGCCGTTTGTGAGATATGATCAAATCTCTCCAAGATCTTGATTTTTGGTCCAAAACCCTAGCTGCACAAGGTTATTCTCCAAATTGTTTTACAAAACAACAATATAGGGTTAGAAAAATCTACAAAAAACACAGATCTAACAAAAATCCATGTCCCTCGAGGCATGCCAAAATGTTTATGGTGAAAATGGATAACAATAATAACAAAATTGAAAGGCTAAATGAATTCAACCACCAAACCCTAGCCTAACAACAACAAAGATCCACCATAACATATGAAGATTACCTAAGACAATGCAAATCAAATGAAATCACAAAGATTATACCATTACATGTCCAATAGGGTTTTGATCTCCATTCTTCCTATCTCCATTGATCTTGCTTGATATATTTGCTCTCAGATTTTATGTGCACGAGAGCTCAACAAAGAACAGAATGTGGTTGCAAGTAGGATCGTAGTGTAGTCAAGTGCATAAAATGATTAGCTAGGTTGATTAGGGTTTGATAATGAAGGAAGCATCTCCTTATATAGAAGACACGAATATGAAATTGAGGGATAAGATTGAGAGGTATAAAAGGAGGTCGACTATGATTAGAGGGTAGGTAGACGAAATAATAAAATAATGAAAGAGGTAGGTAGTGTAGGAATTAAGAGATGAATGACATGTGTCATGGGTAGAAAAAGGCTAATGAATTAATTGAATAAATAAAGATTTATTTAATTAATAGAAGAAATGAGATCAATTAAATAAATAAATATTTATTTAATTTAGGAAAAGGATAATTTAAATAAATAAATGTATTTATTTAAATGAGAAATAAGGCTAGAAGAGGATAAATGAATTAATTAAATAAATAAAGATTTATTTAATTAATAGAAGAATTAGGCTTAGATAATTAAATAAATAAAATATTTATTTAATTAGACATAACAATTTTGGATGTCTACAGCAACTACTGTAGAAAACAAGGTCATACTACCAACATGTGCCAAATCATAAAAGGTAAGCAACCGAATGTCACTAAGTCTAATAATTATTGTCACAATTGCAATAAATATGGTCACACATTTAACCAATGTAGGACAAAGTATGTTAACAGTTATAAGAAGGAAAAATTCAAAGGGTTTTGTAAAAACTACAATAGATATAGACATAGTACCGAGAAGTGTTGGTATAAGCAAAAGAACTATATGTGGTATGCACACCAAGCAAATACTGGAAGCTACCGAACCCACAGAGATCTTAACAGACAATATGTTGCAGTACCATGGGATTACAATACAAGGATATGGTGTGAATGTTGTGGAAGATATGGACATATAAGTGCCAACTGCTTTATAAGGTTTGGGATGAACAACCAAAGATCATGAAGAAATCCTGGTATGACATGTTTTCATTGTCACAAAGTTGGACACTTGGCTGGAGATTGCAGAGATCAACCTAGAAAAGACACTGAGGAAATAAAAGAAAAATTAAAGATGATTTGGAAAAAGAAAGAAATTGTGTCAAATGAAGAAAGCACCTTACCTACCGAGTTAGGTGCTCCTATTCCAAATTAATCGATACAGGTATGAAGGGATTGCATTCTGTCAAGATTAAATCTTAACAGTTCCTATTTTATTATGTACTTAATTCAAAATCTGCATAGTTAAGATGTAGAAGTAAGTTTGAAATTCTATCAAAGTCTTTTGGAGCACTATACAGGAAACCTGTCAAGTGGTGAATACAGGAAGCCTATCAAGTCGGTAAATGAAGGAAGTTTGGTTACTCAGTTAAAGCACAAAAAAAGGAAAGAAATTTTAGTGGAACCGAGTGCATTTAATGTTTTTTACCTAACCTGCACGAAGCCTGATAAGGTATATTGTGTACTTAAAGCATTTACGCGGTCATTTTTCACTCACCAAGTTTTTGAGAGAGCAGAGCAAAGAAAATCAAAGGCGATCAAACCTCCTACAAAGCAAAATTCAAGGTATTTACATCAATTTCAACGCATTGTTAAGCTAGTTTACCGATCTTATCAAGTTGTTATTATCTGCTAAGTGTGAAGCGTCTGCCGTTTGAAAATCCTCAAACCCTAAGGATCTTTTGTTAGTTTTTATTTGAAATCTACAAATGGCACCTAAGATCCAAGATCCCATTGTTGTTAAGAATGTTGAAAAGCCCTCAGTAAAATACTCTTTAACTCCCAAAGTTGCATCTGAACCGGATGACAAAACCGCATTTTCACTCATCCTAGATAGAGTGTTATTAGTCGAGGATGTGAGATTCTTCACCAAATGTCGTGTTGAATAACTCGGTCACGTTGAAATCAAAGACACATATGATGAATTGTGCACAGATGGTAAAATGGATAGCAAGTATGAGCACATTAAGATCAAGGGATTAATTGAAGCCCTAACCTGTCCCCATGTGTTCAAACCCCAGTGGGTCAAGTTTGTTCTGAGCAGAGTTCATGATGACTTCATGTGGCTAGAAGAGCAACCGTTTAAGATTACCAAGGAAATCATTCATTTGATCACCAGTTATCCTATTTATGATCATGCCCAAGCTCATAAAATGATATCACAGAAGGAATTGATTGGTTTAATCGGAGTAGAATCAAATTGTAGAGGACTAAAATTGAACAATGTCATTGATGCAGAACTAAAATTTGCCATTAGAGTGATTGGTTACTGTTTCTTCCAATCGGCAAGGGAAAACAGTGTACCCTATGCAACAGTAGACTTAGTATATAAAATTGTGAAGAAAGGCATGAAAATTGATCTATGTGAGGTGTTGCTGAAAAACCTATTTGAGAATCTGAACACCATCAGGAAGCCGAAGAAGAACAACTCAGCTAATACACTAAAGTTTGGATCACTACTTGTATGCATATTTTTCTATTTTGAAAAATTCTTTCCAATAGTCGGTAAAGTTGTTTGGGAGCTACACCGACCAATCACCCATCAAATCAATGACTACATAAAACATCTAGGTGATAATTTTACTGATATTATGGTTGATTACTTCAGTAAGTTTCAAGAGAAAATGCATAACAGGTACCGAATTCCACCCAAGCTAGTGGAAAAATACAAAGATGACATATGTTTTGAAGTGGACACTGATTACTGTTATGCGAATGTTGTGGAACCAAGAACTCAATCTTTGCCACCGATCAGTTGCGAGATTGATTTTGACATCACACAACAACAAATTGATGCATTTCTTACATTACCAAGGCATGCTACCGAGCTGAGGTATGGAACCTATGAAGAAGTGAAAGAAAAAGCAAAAATGAGCATTGTAGTACCCAAAGCTACAAGAAAGGCAACAAAGATGATAAAGGCATTATCAGATAAATTTGAAGAAGATTCTTCCTCCACACCTGTCAAAGGCACTATAGCCATTACCAAAGAGGAATTTGAAGCCCAAGAGGCAGCTATAACACTGAGCACCGAATTGCCTAAGGGAAAAGTGTTGAAAGAAAGAAACAGGATACATCAAAGGCCTCACTGACTGCTCTAGCAAAGCGACCTAACACAAGAGCATATGCAGCTTCACCAAGTAAGAAAACAAAGAGTGTTATTGTTCCCAAGGTAACAAAAACTTACAAGAAATCTACTCGGAGACTCATTTTGGCAAAAGAGTCTAGTGACACCGAATCTGAGGATGCAAACAAATTTCTGATTGTTAAGAGTACAAAGGACAATGTACATAGTGTTGAAAATTTTTGTGCAAATCTAAAGCAATATGGTGGAATTGGAGGATTCAGATATGTTAAGTATGAAACCAGATCTGATAATGAAAAGACACAAATTGAAGAAGCTATCATCTGCACACTTCTAAAATTCTGATTGGTCCCATTAGAAGTCTCTAATTCTCTTCCAAAAGAATTATATTTGCATATTGATAATAGGTGGAAATATGCAATGGACTCAGAGAAACAGATCAGAGAAAGAAGTCTGGTACATCTCTTTCCAGACATGTCGGTAGTTGAAATAAAAGAACATATGACAACCTACCACACAAAGTTCCTCGTCAAACAAAAAGCCTTGAAACAAATGAATGGCCTGTATATTGAAATGGAAAATGAGACAAAAGAAAAGTGGCAGGAAATCTTTCGACTCAAGGATGCTGGTGAGAAAGCAGAAGTTGAAATAGTTGATGTCACCGAGCAAGACCCTGCTGACATTATTTAAATAGATGAAGATATCATGGATACAGAGGCACCTGAACAGGAAATGATAGAAGGCAATGCATATGCAAAACTTGTATCCAGTGAATCAGTTTTGGAACAAGTTCAGCCTTATCCACCGATCAATCAACCTGTCTCAACCGAAGCCCCTCAGGATACAGATCAAGGCACCGAAGGTCACAATTCTACAGCAGGAGAAGGTACTACTCAAGAATAGACCTCTCAAGCACCTTCTAGCACTGAAAATGTTTCAACTAAGACACCAAGTGCTGAGACACCAAAGGACACTACAGAGGCTAAAGAAACCGACCAAAGTGTTGCCTCTACCGAGCAACCTACCGAGGGTCATCAAGCCTCACAAGCCATTGTATTGGTTCAACCGGCCAAATCTAAAGAAAGGAAGATGAAAAAGCATAGTTTCAAGATAGATATATCGAAACCAATAGTGTTTCCCAATGTAGAAATATCAAAATTAAAAGGGCAAGCACTCATTGAATTCGGTGAACTATGCAAAGCAAAGGTCAAACAGGAAAAACAAATGGCCATACAAAAGAAAAATAAAGTACTTTAGAAGGTAAAGACACTATTATCAGATATGCTACCTCAAGCTACAGTGACAACAGATGCAACCATCCATGTTCAACTGGATGAACTCCTAACAAAGATAGAGACATCTGACATCTGGAGTAGATGCATCGAAATATTTGAGCAAGCTAAAAGACAAGGAGCTCACTGCTAAAATGATAGAAGAGGTACAAAAAGCTATAGCTATTGGCAAAGTTAAACTTGTCAAATTTATTGCTGAGTTGTCCCCTCAACTCAAGCACATTCTTTATTTATTTTAGAAACTCTGTACATTTTCTTTATTCATTAAAGACATCAAAAATAAAACTGAAGCAATTGAGAAAGAGATCACCGATCTCTCAAATAAGTTGACCCCAGAGCCGAATTCAGTTCAGAATTTTTATACAAAGTTACAATAGCTCATGGCTCAACAATTGGACCTAAGAAATGAAGAACACAAGATAAGGATGGACATAATGACACTTCAAACATTATTCCTTCCTCATCTTTCCTTCGTCCAAGAACAGATCAACCGAGCCACATACCTATCTACTACACAAGAGGGAAGTACTTTAGATTGCTTAATATCATTATTGGCTGATATTCAAGTGCAAAATTCTTTAATGGGCAGTGTAAAGGATGCCCTCTCTGTCGCTCTCACTGAAGCAAGGACAAAGTACAAATCCATTTTTAACCAGTTGCCACCACCGAATGGTAGATAAATTTTGATGTTTGTCAAAAAGGGGAAGTGATATAGTATTCAAAGCATCAAAGTATAGTATCAAAAAAAAGGAGTGTAGTATACAGGGGGAGTATACCGAGCAGAGTGAGCAGAGTATCCAAGAGTAGTGAACCGAGCAGTGAATAGAACAGTAAGCAAAGAACAAGAGTTTTGTACAATATATTGATAAGGGGAGTATATCTGGATATACTATTTCATCAACTAATGTATATACTGTCAGTGTAGTCAAATTTTGTAAAGTATATAGATTATTGAGTTATGACTTTGAAAGTAGTTTTGTCAAACATCTCAACTAATGTCAAAAGGGGAGATTGTTACTACTTATCAAGTTGCCATTAGTTTTATATCCAAAGTCATTCTATATACTCTAGTCGGTTACTACTACCGAAATATTCAGTTGGTATGCACAGTACAATCGGTTATAGAAGAAAGTAGTCACAGAGCCCAGTATGCACCGAGCTGTCTACCGAGTATCATTCCATGTCTACTGAGCAACAAAGATGATACACAGAGTTGATATACACCGAGTGAAACGTGTTACCATATTCATTGAACCTGGACACACATATGAAAATGTGTTACAAGATCAAGGAACATAGAACCGTTATCACATTGAAAATTGCACTTAAAGATTGTGTATGATTTTGAGGTCATCTAACCAATGAAATTTTTTGCATGGTTATTCATTCGAGAAATCATGTTTGTAAGATCGAACCAATGAATCAGATCACCGACATAAGAGATCTATTTATACAACATGGATTAAAGATAAAAGTGAGAGACATGGATATACATAAGTGTATGAAGCAAGACATGTGTGATGCATGAGAAAACACTAAGTGTTATGACTGTTGCAGAGACACGGAGGTCACCGAGAAGGATTTCAGAGAACAATCAAAGAACAGAGTAAACAAAAGGGTTTACCGAGTTACTTTATGGGTTATCGAGGTATGCTATAGGCAAGGTAATTTTATTTTGAGCACATAGAATTTGCTATAACATTCCAGATGTAAAGTTGCAGATATTTGTAAAGATTTTATTGAAAATTTTGAAGTTGTAAGAGAAACCTTTAACAGGGTAAAAGACTCTAATCAAGTCTATAAATTGTAAAGCCTCTAACCAGGTGCAACATTTAGATTAAGTGTTGTAAAATCCTTTAGCAAGATAGATCTAATAGATCTTGATACTCCTAACAGGGTAAGCTATCAAAAATAGCCAAACATGTAGCTCTAACCGAGCAACCTTTATTATTGCAGTAGTGAAGTTGTGGGTGCAATCCCCACCGCAATTTTTCTCTCTAACCAAGAGTTTCTGCGTATCCAAAATATATGTGTTATGGAGTGAATCATGTATGATTGTTATTTATTTGTTTTAACTTTATGTTATGTTACAGCAATTTTGGGTTTATGCATAATAGTAAAGATATTGTTAATAAAAGGATTTGAAGTATTGATTCACCCCTCCCCTCTCAGTACATTAGCTTTCCATATTGGGCCTAACACAATAAGTAGTAATGGGCATTTTACTAAATCAACTACTACCTCTGCCTATTCCTCTGCTTCTGGTTCTTCGAATGGATAATTTGCTACTCGATCTCAATCTTGGTTTTGAAATACGGGTGAATCTACTGCATCTGTGCAGGGTGGTGGTTCTTCACCAGATACTTAAATTGTCAGGATTATAACAAGTTATGCAAGGATGAGATTCGTTGCTGAAGCTATCTTTGTCTATATTTTTAAATAGGCGATGCTTATGCTAGGTCAACCTAATCTGGATATGGACCTGCTTGATCTCTATCTTGACCTATACTAGACTTTGGATAAATAGATTATGGAAAAGGCTATGTGCCTACCTATGTCCCTACTTCCTTTGCCACTGGTAGTGAAAACTTCTAGCTATGGTGATAAAATTTATACCTTTCCCATTGCTTAAAGGGCCTTTGCTCCTACCCCAGTGACTTGTACTTATTTAACTTATAATGGGGCATCGACTAGCTTTGGATCTACAGACTCTGGAACTAGGGATGCAACTACTAAATCTGCTTGATCACTAATTGGTTTTGCATTTGCATAAAAGTGATCGATCAGGGATAGATACAAAGGACTATATCAAGGCGTGATATCACCCCATAGAGGATATGGAATAAAACACTAATTACATCCGTAGATGGCAGGAGCTATAGTAGATCTGCTACTGGAGAGTTTGTTGGGGAATCTTTTCCTACCCTTAGAATAGTAGGGCTATGGGGTGGATTGAATATATAGGTTTTGGAATTCGAATTGACAAGGATGTTGGTCCTGAATCAACTGCAATTAGAGCCTCTCTTATTGTTACCTTTGCCTTCACTACAGGGTCTTCTCGGTCTGAACCTAGTGGATCTATAACTATCCCTTAGAATTATCCTGCCTTTTCCTCTGCAGGCAATCAGTGGGTGGATCAACTTAAACTAGATCCCCTTATATATAGTAGGGCAACTAGAACTAAAATTGGCTCTACAACTAAAGAATTTGTACCTACAATTGGATCTACCACCCCTATCCCTATATCTGGCAAGGGTTGTTGACTCATCTGAAGGAATTCCAGTTCTGGCACAGGATCTCGAACCAGGGACTCTGCATCTCACTTTCGAACTGCAACATCCGGACCTTAATTTGGGTCAACAATGATAAATATTGCCCTACTATCTCATAGGGTATCTCGATTTGCACCTAGATGATATGTGATGAATGGATTTTGACAAGCATCTTCCTTTAGTGAGGGGGTTCCCATTTGTGGTTCTAAGTCATCAAGGTAAATTGAATTAACTAGGGTAGGAAGGGGTGTTTCTTCCACTAGCATTGGATACCTAATGAATGAAACTTAATATGCATATGCATTTGGATCCTAATAGTATAGAACTAAAAGTGCTATTGATGGTGGTGAAACTCTTACTAGCTTTGGCTTTGCCCCTACACCTGAAGGATATGAAATTGGCACAGCTCGCATTGAGGGTAGGTCTTGATCTCGATTTGGTGAAACCCCTTCTTCTATTTAAAATGATGTGGTGAATCAACTGACTATGTTGCAATAGATCGTGCCTTTGCTGGGAGAGAAGAGAGACGTCAAACCCTCCATTTGGTCTATTCAATTTGAGGTCATTAAAGGTTAAGTCTAGTGACTAATTCATAAAGGGAAGATATTGAGTAAGCAGATCGTAGGAATGGAAGAGTAGTAATCGGTAGCATGTGTATCACCCACCTATGCTATCGCTCAGGAAAGAAGATAACAAAGTGGACAAAGCCCCTACTATTTTAAGGACAAGTAGGCATGCCCTAAGCTCTAGGTTATCCAGTAAGTTTAGGTAGTGAGGTAGGTTAGCCAGTAAGCTTAGTCGTGTCCTGTGTTTCTTTCATTAGGTAAGCTAGCCACCATCGTGTCTTAGGTAGTTTAGATGGGAGACTAGCCTCTGTGAGGAGGTGTGGATGGGAACCAACCTATGTATATAGGTTGGGAGGTGTACATGGCAACTCATCTAGGTTAGTTGGTTCAGTCATAACACCAACCAACTTAATAGGTGAGGGTTAATGCATGTTCTCATGGTTAGTTGGTTTAGTTGTCCCCTTAGCTAGTGATGACCTAACCCATAAAATATGCCATTTGCAAGTGGTGCTAGTGCCATTGCTCCTATTCTGAGGGATAACTTGGCTTTTCATATCTGTTTGATTGCCCTACCTTTTATAGTGGCATTGGTATTTCTGAGTTTATAGATGACTTACATAGGGCATTGTTGCTTGATCCATAGGTATGGGTAGAATCTTTGCTTGCATTGCTCTTTCCATAAAGTTGGAGTGCACCAAAAAAAGTATTAGTAATACCAAGAGTAACACTGAGGTAATACCCCATGATCGTAAGCCACTGAAGCACACGCATATTGATTCAATCAAATGAAACCACTATTACACTACCCAGAGCTAGTAATATGACACAAAGACCTAGCCCAGACAGTTCGAACCAATACAATAGTACCTATACTAGACAGAGCCCTTTCTTGAAGTGCTTTGGATGGATTTCTACAGGGCTCATCCTTGGAGCTATGTAGGGGCCTGTAGCTTACCCCAAGCAGTGATAATGACTTCGCGAAAGGTGGGATGGAGTGGATAGCTCATGTAGGACCAATAGTTAGAAGTCTTTGTAAGGGAAGCTTAAATAAGGAGGGTAAGAAGAGCGAGGGGTTGATTTATGATCAATGTACGTCTATAGATGAGACCTTGCACAACTAAGTAAATGGCCTAGAAGTGTGAACTTCAGTTCTGATTCTTCCTTTCCAAACATCGGAGGAGCCCACCCCTATTTTTCCAATGGCATAATAGAGGTTGTTGGGGAAAAGGCATGGTCTGATACATAGGTAGAGTAGTAGCGTAGCCAAGTCCATCAAGTCTAGTGGATTTAGGTGCGCAAATAGGATTTAGCGGCAGCGGAGCAAGTAGAATCGATTGAAATCGATCCACAGCCGATTGATCTCCTGTGCCAACATATCATATGCAAAGAGGAGTTTTGGTTGATGGACCAACCAAATAAGGCATGCATCATCGGTAGTCTCTATCTCTTTAACCGTTTAAACCAAGAAGGCATACTTAGCCCCTAGGTTCCTCCTTTCTCCTGTATGTCATTAATTTATTGGGTGAATCCTGCTGGAAGTATAGTGGGGAAGTATAGATATGGGTGCGATACCCATCCCAATGAACCCCATCTCTATATGGACATGGATAATCCCTATGTATCCATCTATTACATACTTGATATGATACAGGTATGTTCTTATATATTAGTGAACAAAGTAACATAGTAACAGTGAGGAGCAACGACGTGCTATCATTGAAGATGATCTCCCCTAAACCTCTATAGGAAGGAGCAAGAGATGACTAAACCCAATCAAGATCAAGGTTGTGTCTTTCAACCTGAGCTAAAGGTTCTACCAGAGCATATATAATTATAATAGATAGCACAAAGAGCACACAAGGCAGTAAAGGTTATATTCTCCTTTTACGTCTCGATGCCTAAACACCAAGCAACATCGTATGAGTCGAGCTAAGGTAGCTTAAGGACCACAGGTAAGATAAAAAAGTAGCTATCTCATGCCAGATATTGTAGAGTCTAGAGGTAGCTAGAGCAGTTACATATACAGTACAACATGAAATATCATTTCGACATGAGAATTATGATAGATAAAAAGACTATCCATTCAGAAAGAGAAAGCATGCATTTGCAAAGCCTACTGATTTATTCACAAAGGAATCCTTCTTTAGCTAAGTTTAGGTAGGGTGGTGCTATTCTTCCTTTCATTCATTATGAATTCCCAACCCCTGCCTAACCGACCCAAGATAATGGACAACCATTTTGAGTGCTTGTGCGTAGAAATCCCTGGACTGATGATGTCGAATCCAAGAGATATTATTCTTTTTTGATAATGTAGACATTTAGTAACCCACTCCCTCCTCCCATGGCATATACATCGTATAATAGAGAGTGGCAACTAGAGGAGATGTAGTGCCTGATCTATCGACAAAGGATAGGTGCTAAGATATTGAAGTGGACTTAGCCCCTACTGCCAATGAGTTAGTGTCTAATCCACATGGATACGAGTATAGATAATCAGGGTGGGCATCAACACTCATTGTGAATTGAAATAACTTATCCCATGGCTGGAACTCAATGATACAAGTACATATAGTCTCACCTTCCCATGCATAAACAACATAATAGAGTATGAGGCCTTGGTCACATAACTACGAATGGTCATACAATGGAACTTGATCAGATTCCTCATGAGCAAAATAGAGCTTTAGATGCAATGGCTACAATAGCCTCTCTTCTCGATCTTCCACATAACTCAACATGCTACAAGTTCTTAATTGAACATCTTTGGATCCCAGTTTATGATATCCTAGAATCCAATATGGTATATCAACTCCTCCATCCTGATTCCCCATAGTATGGTGAATTTTACGCTTACCTACATGATAAAATCCTTTTACCAAACCAATCGAACAATCAACGAAAAACCTTCCTATGCCAATCCGCCTGATACACCATCATTCCCAAAACCCTATACCGATGAGGTCTTGATATTACTCTCCTTTGATGTTTAGAGCAAGGTGAGGTGACCACAACTTTAGAAGAAGTACATCAAGGTATCTATGGGGTCCAATCAAGCAGTCCTTCATTGGCTAAAAAGATCATGCAGATAGGATAATATTGGCCCTCCATGGAAAAAGACTCCTATTACTTTGTCAGAAAGTGCAAGAAGTGCCAAGTACATAGAGCTTTGATACATGCACCTATGTAGGAAATACAACCCATGGCAAGACCATGGCCCTTTTATTAATGGGGACTTGACCTTGTGGATAAAATCCATCCATCTTCATTTACAAGTCATAAATTCATCATTACCGCCACTGAGTACTTCACAAAGTGGATCAAAGGTGTTCCACTCACCCAAGTCACTAGCAAGTAGATCGTCTCATTCATGCTGAACTACATTATCTTTCGGTATGGTGTACTCATGTCCATCATCACAGATAACAGGCTTCCCTTCAAAAATCAGGATGTCCGAGAACTCTATGAGACATTTCATATCCAACACCGTTTCTCCACCCCATAATACCCATTATGACATGGTCAAGTGGAAGCCTCAAACAAGAACGTATTAAGGATCTTAAAGAAGATAGTTAATGATGTCGATTGTCATTAGCACATTCATTTGAATCCCACACTATGGGCATACAGAACTAGGATTTGAACCCTTATAGGCACCACCCCATACTCACTTGTCTATGGAGTAGAAGCTATCTTGCCTATTGAGGTTGAATTACCATTCTTGTGGGTCTCCAAACACAATTTTATTAATGATGAAGAGTACTAAATCTCCCATCTTCAAGACATAGAACTTCTTGATGAGAGATGACAAGCTGCCTACAATCACCTTAAAGCATATAAACAACACATTAGCAGAACCTATAATCATAGGGTCAAACCTCACACATTTGAGGTAGGAGATCTTTTTCTCGGAGAGAATCCTTGCAATCAACCAAACAGAGAACACTAGGGAAAATTTAAATCCAATTGGCTAGGTCCATATGCCATCACCGCCATCTTCGGTTCTAGGGCATATCAGTTAGCAACTTTCAAACGAGAACCACTGACACATCCAATCAACAACATGCATCTCAAAAAGTTACATACATAAGTTGTGCAGAGCATCAAGCTCATAAAAAATTAGAAAATACCCAAAACATTCAAAAAAATGGAAAAAGCAAGAAAAATAGTTTTAAAATCATTCATCCAAACTGTGAAAACCACTTTGGTGGCACCTTGGATAAGTACGATGGTGAAAACCTAGCAAAAATGTGTCATCCACAAAGTTTGTAACTCCATTATCTTTCAGATTTGTTGCGATCACATCCATTGCATCCACCCATACATCAATATCTAATGTGGCTTGATATTGAGTTGGAATTAGGGTTATTACCTCACATGTCATGCATCCTGCTTTCACACTGACACCTAATTGGGGGCACCTTTTTAAACTAATGTTGGGAGTGGATTCTTAATACTGGTGATTCACCGAGTTACTCACTTGGAAAATGTCCTAAAATAAAGGCAAAACATTTGTAAAATCTCAAAAGACTAAAAACATTCAGAAAATATCTTGAAGAAAAAACCCAAAAACATTCGAAAAACATCAAAATCAATCAAAAACATTGCAATAAACTTGTTCCTAGTACATAAACATCAAGTTATCCACAAAACAAACGTTTGAGCTACCTAAAAGATGACCAACTATCAAACCAACTCAACAATCAAACATCTGAGCAAAACAAATACAAGATCGTCTTAACAAGGATGGATCTTTCCTTACAACAAGACATGATGACATATCTCTTTGACTAAGAAGATTTTATTTGGTTGATGGGAACTTGGTCAGATTACTACATTTTATATCAAGTTCATTACTACTCCAAGATATCCACAAATGATTAGAGTGGTCGAGATGGTTCTTGTTATATTTTTCTTTGTTTTTTGTTTGTGGATTGTTCCAATGAAGTTCTGGGAAAAATACTCATGGTGTCTACATGGGAAGTTCACTGAGCTACGAGATCCTATGAAAACAATACAAGGTCATGGGTCCCTATGGCTTACTGATTACAACATATACCTTGAGCAGGAGTATATGAGCCAGAACGGAGGGGAACCTTTCTTGTTTGCGATGTTTGTTTATAGGTGGAGCGTTGAACCTTGGTTTCTAATACCTTGACCAAGATCGGTACTACCACGCTTGATAAGGAAATAAAGCATTATGAATGGCCATGGATTGCCAATTTCATCTCATTTGTATATATTGCATTTTGTTTCATGTTGCCCATACATTTGTTCATTCATACATTATAAATATTTTGTAAGCATGCATATGCACACAATATGTTGCTATGAGAAAGCTAAGAATGCAGGACTATTCTTAAAACTCACGAAAGAGTACTCAGATACACAAGGCATTTCACATTATCATTAAGACCCTTTGCATCAGGGCTATTTCATTATCAAAAACATCATGAGAGGGGAGGGGTGAATCGGTACTTCAAATCTTTTCTTCAACAATAACTTTATTGTTAAGCATAAATTGAAAACTGCTGTAACATAATACAATGCTAAAACAAATAAATAATAATCATACATGATTCACTCCATAACACATATATTTTGGTTACGCAGAAACTCCTTGTTAGAGAGAAAAACTGCAGTGAGGATGGCACCCATAACTTCACTACTGCAATAATAAAGGTTGCTCAGTTAGAGCTACATGTTTAGCTATTTCTGATAGCTTACCCTGTTAGGAGTATCAAGATCTTTAGATCTACCTTGCTAAAGGATTTTACAACACTTATTCTAAATGTTGCACCTGGTTAAAGGCTTTACAATTTATAGACTTTGTTAGAGTCTTTTACCCTATTAAAGGTTTCTCTTACAACTCAAAATATTACAATCAAAATCTTACAAAATATATGCAACTTCACATCTGAAATGTTATAGCACATTCTATGTGCTCAAAATGAAATTACCTTGCTTATAGCATACCTCGGTAAATCATAAATTAACTCGGTAAACTCTTTTGTTTACTCTGTTCCTTGATTGTTCTCTGAAATCCTTCTCGGTGACCTCTATGTATCTCTATCAATCATAACAGTCATAACACTCTGTGCTTTCCCATGATTTTGCTTTTCACATATGTCTTTCTTCACACAAATATATTTTTGATCCTCAATTCATGTTGTATAAATAGACCTCTTGTGACAGTGATCTTGTTCATGCTTCGATCTTACAAACATGATTCATTAAATGAATAACCATACAAAATTATTTCATTGGATAGATGTGTTGGTGCCCAAAACCATAGATTGGAAAACCCAAAGACTTGCCAACTCCTTAGGAAATCCAATCAGCCTTGGGCAACGAACAGGGATGGTCGAAGACCAAATCCCTCTGCACTTCAGGCTCCACAAGACCTAGGCAGGTGTACCCTTCCCTCTCAAGCACAAAAGAGTTATTTAAATGTGGATTTAAGTCTCTAAGCAATTTTACACAACTGGCAAATTAGTGTTCTACAACTATGCTATATCATGTGCTTTAGCTAAATACTTTGAAAACTGAACTAAATATGAATAAAAGTGTATGTTAAAGATATTGTATATTGAAAATGAAATGCTTTCAGGACTTGAATGAAATCTACAAGGGTTAGTTAAAATAGGATATGGAAGAATGTTTCTCTATAAGGACCTTATGCATACAAATCAAAATCTCAGAAATAAATGACAGAACAATGCCTCTATCCAGGAATATGCACGATACTTTGTGGACAAATAATTTGATTAAACTCTTGAGATAGTTTTCAGGCAACTTGTAGCACAAGACTATCAATACAGAGGTTCCATTAAGTGCTATAAGAACATGAAGAAGCAAATCTTATATTTAATTATAACAACTTGTGGTGGCACACTATATTAAACCCTTTATCAGATTTATCAAGAGGACAAAATGAAATTCATCAACACAAAAGTATACATGAATTCTGGAATTGAAACAACGAATCTTGTATATTAATTTCTCGAGAATGAATGCATACAATAGCTACACTTACAGATACTCCATTACACAGTGATTGCTCAAAATGATACTTCCATTCCTACAGACTTCTCCAATACAAACATCCCATAGCCCTTACTGGCAGCCTGACAGATTATGAATTGTCTCTTTTTTTTTTCTTAATTGAAAAAGACTCCCTATAAATACCTGATCCAAAAGATATATGTGAAAGGACACACCCTTTTGCATACAAGAGGGAGTTACAGACAGTTGTTTTTCCAAAGGACACACCCTTTGGTTTACAGAGATAATTACATTTGAATCCCTAAAATACACACTAAATAACGCTTTAATAATATATCCTTTATCCTTCGCTTTGATAATACTTCCCGTAAATATTCAATATCTCCTGCACATAAAATAAACCAATCAAAACCCTTATTAATTAAAGATTAAAATATATTCCACTTTAGATTAGGCTATAATCATTTTACCCTATGTAAAATACTTATTTACAATAATTCACTTAAATCAAAGTATTAAACACTTGTAAATATTTATTCCAATAATAGTTTTTATTAAATAACATAAGGTAAAAGATTTTGTATAGTAAGTAAAAGAAAATACTTCCCTTCCAATAATGTTACAATACTTTCTCACCTTTTGGTAATCTTTAATTTGGGTTGGAAATATTATATCATATGAAGTAACCTTTGCAAAAACCAATCAAACATTAAATGACTCACCCTAATGAATATGTTCAAATTATTTATGTAGGGTGAAAACAATATTAAGAGAATATAAGATGACATAGTAATATATAACACCCAATTTAGGTCATCCAATACCACATATATTTTCCCTTTTGATAAAAAATATTACAATTATAATTTCTTAAAAGGCAAAAAGAAAATACCACTTGCATAAGTATATCAAGATGCTATAAATAAGATTATTTTCAAAATGCCTTTCACAAGTAATAATTAGAAATATTATATCATAAAAAAATGTCAAAATGTAATCTTGGATGAAGAATACTCCCTTTTAATGTTTGCCCAAGAATTTTAGCTTTCTGCACATAAAACAACATTGCAATAAATATTTATCCTTTAATTAATCTCTTACTAAATAAAATTCACCCTAAAGTATTTAATTTAGTGATTAAGGGCAAAAATAATTCACAAGAGAGTAAAAAAGGTAATAACAATATCGAAATTCAATTTTCTTCATTATTGCATTTCACACCTTTTAACATATTTTTCAAAATAAGATCCATTTATATGAAATAACATTTTACCCTAATATATATTTTACCAATGTTTTAGGGTAAAAATAATTTATTTAAATCACATATTTCAAAATGTATTTCCACATTTCAAGATTACTTTAATAAATTAAAATCTTGTGGAAATATTTGCAAATTATTATCCATAGTAATTCACCCCAATAAACATTTTCAAGTAATACAATAGAGCAATTGGTAAAAGGGGAGGGTAGGTATGGGTAGTTAGGAAAGTCGAGTTAAGAGGTTGAGTGTTCATCTCCCTCTCCCTGCCCTTTTGTAAAAATATATTTTATTTTTAAATCATTTATATGCCAAATATAATCACATTGCAAAAAATATTCTTGGGTAAGATATACTCCCTGTAGAATAATTTATTGATTGTCCAACCTGAGCAATCCGGTTATCAATTCCCAAGTTTTTGCCTGTAATTTTAGGTTCCACCAAGATGTCCTCAAAATCATATAAAATCTATAAGTGCAATTTCCAATGTGTTAACGGTTTCTTGTTCCTCGATCTTTGTAACACGTTTCCCATATGTGTCTAGGTTCAATGAATCTGTTAACACATTTCACTCGGTGTGTATCAACTAGGTATACTTTCTTTGCTACTTGGTAGTGATAGAATGTTACTCGGTAGACAGCTCGGTGTATACTAAGCTTTGTGACTTGTAACTTCTATAACTGACTGTTATGTTCTTACCAACTGAATATTTCAGTAGTAATAACCGACTAGAGTATATAGAATGACTTTGGACATAAAATTAATGACAACTTAGTAAATAGTAACAGTTGCCCATACATTTGTTCATTCATACATTATAAATATTTTGTAAGCATGCATATGCACACAATATGTTGCTATGAGAAAGCTAAGTATGCAGGACTATTCTTAAAACTCACGAAAGAGTACTAAAATACACAAGGCATTTCACATTATCATTAGGACCTTTTGCATTAGGGCTATTTCATTATCAAAAACATCAGACATCATCATTTATTATCTTTATTGTTTGCATTTTAGGTGCATTCAGATTATATTGTATT
This sequence comes from Cryptomeria japonica, assembly GCF_030272615.1. Lineage (NCBI taxonomy): Eukaryota > Viridiplantae > Streptophyta > Pinopsida > Cupressales > Cupressaceae > Cryptomeria > Cryptomeria japonica. Next base: position 84,075 of record NC_081411.1, on the reverse strand, counting down.
AATTCATCATAAATTTATCATTATCAAATTCATCTTTTCATTATTATTGCATTCAAGTTCATCATTCAAAATCATTATCATTATCAAATTCATCTTTTTATTATCATTGCATTTCAACTTCATCATTCAAATCATTCATTATCAAATTCATCTTTTTCATTATCATTGCATTCAAATTCATCATTCATTACCAAATTCATCTTTTCCTCATCGTTCAAAATTCATTCATCTTTTCATTATCGTTGCATTCAACTTCATCATTTAAATTCATTAATTACCAATTTAAATATAATTTTATCATTAGTCAAATTCATCATTATATCATCAATCATATATCATTATTAAAAATATTATCATTACATGCATTCATTCATTACATACATCACTGTCATAAAACAACGAAACCAATTTCATTTCATAAATTTTATCAACAATCAAACATTGCATTTATTACATATTAGTCATCACATTCATTAACGAATTATCAACATATGCATCCACAACATGTATACATCCTAGAATATAAGTCAATATAAGATCACAACATCAAACTCAGAATCATATCATATTCATCATGTCATAAATAAAAAATGTCTACATTTATACATCATCATATATCAAAAAATTATGTACCATATATCATCATAAATAAATGTATCATCACATATCAAGCATCTTGCATAGGAAATAAATCATCACATAAGCATCTCATATCATCATTGTATCTCATCAGATACAATGATGTCAAAAATATCAGCTACCAAGAGTCATCTAAGTATCAATATGTAACAATATATCCAACTATCAAAATACAAGGGACAATAAAAATTAAGTAGCACTCTCGCTAGATGTAGAAGGGGTACCATCGGTTGAAATTCCTAGAGGACAAGGAGGACCCATGACACCCTTGCTACTCTATGCCCTATGCGAGTGCTCAAATCTGGCTCACTGCATTTACAAGTAGATCATTGCCTACTGGCTGTTGGGCATTACCTACTCATATAAACCTCACTAGTAGTAAATTTCCTCACAAACTCCCTGCATCTCCCTCATAGCCTCAATCGTCGACCCCTAACCTTGTACCTACTCCAAAATTTGAATCCTCTCCTATTTTGGTGCTAGTTGGTCGATAGCATCATCATGCTCCCTGAGCACAACAATCACCTCAGCTCCTCATGCAAATAGTTGTACATCTTGGGGAATTATCTTTGCATCTTTGTCATCCAACTGTGCCTCTACAACATTGATCTGAGCCTCAACCATGGTCAGACGGGCTTGTAATCGAACTAGAATAACCTCCTAAAGGTCTTCCTGTCCTGCTAGCTCTGCCACTACTAGTGGTGGTGGTGATGGTGCTACCTGTGCAGGTGGAGCCTGTAACAATCTAACTAGGTGACCACCCTTGCCTCTCCTACCTCCTCCCACATCTCCACCACCCCCACCTCCTCCACCCCCATCTCCTCATCCACCATCCCCTCTCCCATCTAATCTCCTCCTCCTCCTGCCCTGTCGAGGAGCCCGATCATCCTCAAATGGCAAGAATGGCTCCACTAAATTAGAAATACAAGGAAATGATGTGCAACCAAATATTGTGCATACTCCTTTGTGACCCCTACATTTGCGATAACTTCCCTATACGCCCATGGCCTCAATTGTAGGCTCTGAAACTCTACTAAGGTCTGATCATAAGGTAGCATAGGTCCCCACTGATATCTCTCTCAGACCACATGAGCATACTCACCTAATCCCCTCGGTATACCTTGTGTCCACCCAAACTGTCTCATCACTCAACCCGACAAGTGCCTCTTGATGATGTATGATGTCCTCCCAAGAAAAAACCAAGACAAATATACATATGGCATCACCTCTGTGTCATCCTCCCATGACTCACAGTCTAGGTATGGCCGCTAGATAATTGTGTCCAGGTCATCCAATGCTCGATGCCAATACTCTAGCTTACCTATTTGGGGATGAGTCATCACACCTCCATACATGTATATATAGGGCTCGTCAATTATCCTGAATCTCATACACATGAGTCTGAGGATGGCAAAGTTCTCCCATGCCCAAATATGAAGCAATGTGATCCCCACTCCCAAAAGGTCCTCTCATGATACACAACATCATGCAAATCACTGTACAGATGGGCCAAGACACATGGCCCCCAGGCAAAGTAGGTCCCATCGCTGACCATCATCTCACTCACATATCCCCAGCCAACGGATAATCCATGCAATCTCCAATTCAGACATAACATCCTGCTAGCAATACCCGAGAGAATAACAGGAAGTGGCTCGTACAGCTCCATGATAGCCTCCCATCGCACTGACGCGTCATGCACATCTAGATCAGGATACCTAAAGATTCACCGCAATGCAACCTCACCCATCAACATATCATAGGTCACAAGCTCACCTATGATTAGTATGTGCAGAATCCTCCAGATATACTCTAAAGTGACTGACATCTCTCCCATCGACAGATGGAAGGAGCAAGTCTCACTATGCCATCTCTTGGCTAGCATAGTCAACAGTCCGCGATTCATCTGAATCACGGGTAGATGCATCATATCATACAAATTGATCGAACAAGTATAGTCAATATCTATCTTAGACAACTAGTCCTATAGACACTGAGTGGCGGGATGCCTCTCTCAGGCTTGCAACACACCTAGGTCCTCCTACAAACACAATCAAGTGACAATGTCAACTTCTTTGCTTATATAATCGAATAATACCTAGACTACATTAGATATTTTTTGATCAAGTATCTCAAGTCTCAACAGGTAACTCGACTCACAAACACCTAGACTACAACACACATTTACATCAATTGCCTAGTCTCAATAGGTACAACGAGTCTCGCAAATGCAACAAACAACCTAAAATAGCAAACTGACATTAACTGTCACAATCCAAATCTAACTAGGGCAATCATATTTCCACACACTCAAAATAGTGCCAAAAGCAATATTTTACTTATCAAAAGCGCTAGAACACACAAATGTACTATTTTACCTAGCAAAAGTGCTACACAAATGCAAAAGTGCTAAATCAACCTCTTAATAGTGCTAAAACTTATAAAAAAATGCAAAAGCGCTAACACAGCTTATCAAAAGCGCTAAATATCAATAAGAATACAAAAATGCTAGATCAACAGAACAAAGGTGCTAAATTGACAAAAGTGCCAAAGCTACCCTACAATAGTGCCATTGCGGCACAAAGGAGTTAAAACGAGTGACAAGAGCACTAAAACATAGTTTTAGTGCCTTTGTGTTGACTTGACTTCAACTAGCTAAAAAAAACATTAAATGAGCTAAAAAGGCAAAAGTCAGAACTCGACTTATTGGGGGTCCATAGTCAGTTGACCACTGGTACCTTCAGATCCACTCAAATCGATAATTTTCTATGGGAACCACCATTATTTTTGTTATAATCTACTCGCAAGTGCCTCTGGCAAAGCTCAAATTCACTTTCGAGGAGTGTAAAAATGAGGCCAAATTTACCCTTCTCGCCTTTCTTGTGGACGATGATAGATTCAAAGAATACATGTATTGTGAAGTTTGATTTTTGGAGACATGTTTGGGGTTTGGTGAAGAGCTCAAGTATGGATGGTTTTCCAAAGAGCACAAGCTTGTGATCAAGAATTTCCACCCTTATGAGGGCTAAGAGACAATTTGGAGGATTTTTGTCGAGAATAATTCAATGTATGTGATTCAAGAGTTTGGGACTCAGAGCTCAAGGATTCAACTTGAAGCTACACCTTAAAAAGGGTCACAAGGAAACTTGGGGGAGTTCCATGATAGGGAGACAAATGGACCCAACTCAAACTTAACAATACAAGACCCTTTGAGACTTTACAAACTGCCTCAATGTATTGACAAAGAAAAATCATTGCAAAACTACCACCTTGCTGCCATATTGATAGATCCTTGCACAGTCACTCATAACTTTTGAAAATGAACAAATTTATTCGATCTCTCTAGTGAAAGTCTTCATAACTTGGATATACAAAACATATCCAAAAATAAGCAAAATCCAACGGTGGAAATGTGAGATATGGCTCTCGTATTAGGACTATATTTTCTGCAACAGTCTGCCCCTAAAATTTCAGACCTTTACTCCCACAATGCACATGTCATCTTGTGCATGGCCTCTTGAGACAAAATATTATGAAAATATATAATATAATACACCATCGTACCCATTTTTGGGGTTAGATCAATCTGGAAATAAAATATACAACATTTTCATGCTCTTTATTAACCCTATGGCAGGGATATGATTGTTTTCACAAGAAATTAGACATATTCACCAAAACAAAACCAAATCACTTCAAACCAAAGCCAAAATAAACTTATTTAATTATATAAACATATCCAACCATGAAGGAATGAAAACTACTTCATAAAAGCACTCAAAACAATGGAAAATCAGACTGTTCTATGTGGAAACCTGGAAAATACACATGAAAATCATATTTTTATTGCTTCAAAACTCCAAACCTGATCAAAAACCCTTTACCAACCACCAAAAATGATTCAATTTCATCCATTTATAACCCTCAAGGCCTTCTAGGTTGAAATCCAACCTAAAACCAACTTATAACTAACTTATGACAACTTTTTGCATTCTTGACAACTTTTTGACAACAAAAAGTTGCTCCAAAGTTGTCAAGTTTGACAACTATGTATGTCCACTTGCCAAAACTATATATAAAACTTGTAAAACATTAAAATGGTCATTATATGACCTTATAAACATATTTTATCCATCTAAACACACTTCTATCCCAAAAACCCAATTTTAGCCTTTTCTAGGCCTAATTGCTCAAAATGACAATTTTACACTTTTTGACCATTACATTGCATTTCACTACATTTTATGGCTCACATGACCATGTTACATCATTTAAAGACCTTATAGGTCTTGTTTGTCTTCATTTTTCATCAAATCCTCCAGAGGGCCTTTCAGTAACCCTGCTCCACCTTGTCTTCCTGGGTGCTCCTGCACCATTCCACTTGATTTAGGATTTGATTCTTCAAGGAAATATCTTCTCAAATATATATTGAATTTATGTTTTTGCCATTTTTGTTTAGTACATTTTTAAGAACAATGTTATAAGTGGGAGAATGTTGGCATATTACATTACAATTTCTATAACTATCAATTGTTGGTTTTGTAGTTTCTAATGACCTCCTATGCATTATATATAATTCTTCTAAATCACAATGTAATCATCAAATATCCACCTATGTTTCGTCAACCACATCCAAACCAAAGATGGGTTGGTCCTATAAGGACACGTAACTTAGTTGGTAGAGCCATATAGCCACATATTTGTATTGCAACAATATCCCAAAAAATGCTATATGAAATTTTGTCCATTTGAAAATGTCTTCAGGCAGTAAATAGGCATAAATTGCATAAATCAGATTATCAAAGAATGAATCACAACTCTAAATCTAATTATTACTTCTAAATAACAATCAAATAAAGCTAATTATTAATTAAATTGAAATGATCTATCTAATATTCCCTCAATTGACATAGCAAGGCTTCCATTGCTCTTCTCCATTGTTGTTGATGTAGATGGCTCTCAGATATTGCACTTGATTTCCTGCATAAGATAAGCAACAATATTGAAGACTGTGATTCTATGATTCTAGAAAAGCTAATTTGAATTGATGAAAATAGGTTGAATTTATAGATTTTCAACACAAAGAGGGTGAGAAATAGAACTCAAATGTTGATTGGGAGACAATTGAAATTGATTGATCAGTGAACTCAATTGATTGTTTTTTTAACTCATTTGATTGAGTAGTCACCTGGATTGATTGAAGAGTGGACTAAATAGATGGATTAGTCAACTCACTTGATTGATTAGTGAACTGAATAGATTGGGGAGATGACTGAATTGATTGATTAGAAGTATGAATTGATTTTGAGTTAAAAAGGATGATTGATGTGTTGCAGGAATTTGAAATTGAATTTGATTTTCAATTTCAATTTCAATTTCAATTTGGTCATTCGAATGTTGAAATGCACATGAAATTAATAGAAATTCAGATTTGGGGAAATGTGAATTTGGAAATAGGAAATTAAATGAAATTAAGTGAAATTTGAATTTGGGGAAATATGAAATGAAATTAGATGGAATTAATTGACATTATCATTTGGGGAATTAGAGGAATAAGTTAATTAATTTTAAAAATTTAAATGAAATTATTTAAACTTAGGAAATGGAATTAATTGAATAATAAAGATTATTTAACTAAGGAAAATGTTGCAATTAATTAAATAATTGATATTTAATTAATAATTGAGATAGGGTGTCCAAGGGGTTGAGCTTAACTGGTTAAAACACTGGGTTCTCACTGTGGAGACCCAAGTTCAATTCCCAATAGGGACATCTAAAGTGGAATTCTAAGTTGTGACTCTTGGCCTTCCATAAGATGGAGAAGGTCTTGGGTCAATCTAATCAAACATAATAATAATAATGCGGCTACGGCCTATTACCTATCAAAAAAAATAAAAAATTGAGATAGGGTTAACTGATTAAAATGATTTGAGATTAGAAATTGAATAATTAGAAATGTTGAATGTGATGATTAGAAGAAATAGTTAGTTTAATCGAATAATTAAATAATTACTTTATTAAATAGACGAATAATTAGTGTAGAATTAATGAGACATTTTTAGGTGTCTACAAAAAATATTACAACAATATAATGAAATTACTATTATATAATACACCATTAGTAATAGATGTTACAAGCTTCTCCTAACTGATCCATTAAAAGCTCGTAACAACAACCCCTCATAATTACTACTATTGTTTTTTACCATCAATTGACCAAGCTTCTTGTTCTAGCTGACAAGTGTTGATTTTATAGTGGTGCAAGAGCACCTAGGAGTCAAAGGAACACAATGAGGGTCACATGGTGATCCAAGAGCATATGAAGTTTAATAAGACCTATAAGGTCATTTCATGATGTAACTATGGCCATTAGAGCCATTTGAAAGTAATTTGAATCCAAATGTGTCAAGTTGTGTCAATGTTGCCAATATGGCTAGTGTGGCCTATAAGGGCTAATTGTAAGGGTTTAATGGGAGTTTAAGGGTTTAATAATAAATTATGTTTGTAAGATCTCATGTTGACCATTTGAATGTAAGGGGGGAATTATCTAAGTTTAAAAGTTGTCAACTTGACAACACAAAATCAGTATATTTGACCGATTAGAAAGTGGTTTATGGGTGGTTGCAAGTTGGTTATCAATTTTAGAGGATTGAACAGGTTTATAAAAGCATGTAATGCCCGATGGAATGGGTTGGAGTCAATGTATGAAGTTCTGATTAATAAAACATTAAAAAGCTCCCTGCATCTTTCCATGTTAGACAATTAAACTTATAGTTGTAGCATTTATTTCTGATCCATTTGTTATTGTCTTTGAAGATCAATTTGTATGATGTATTAGAACATAAAATCTATAATATTTTGGATTTTATGGAATCAATTTTCATTAAGTTTTAGCAGAGATCCATTGGTTTCTTATTTACTGTTCAAACCCTCATTTAGAGAAACCAAAGACATTTAAAATGTAATATCCTTTTCATTTTACGTATGGTCTAAGCCCATGTTTGGCAAGGAGATGGGGAAGAGTGTGCATTACCTGCCCAAAAGTTGCAGGCAACCATGCAAGCAGGCAACATGAGTTTTGGATGGAGAAGGAGAAAGGTTTGTTGAAGGGGAATGAATGTCTGTCATAGAAAATACAGTCTCTATGAGGGGGAAATATCTTGATTTTTAACCGTTGGATTTTTCTCATTTTTACATATGTTTGTGGGAAACAAGTTTAAAAGGATCTCACATGAGTGATTGAAGAAATATTTTCAGGTTCAAGAGATATAGTTGACTGAATGCGGGTCTATCAAAAAGACCAACAACTTCTTGTTTTGACAGTAAAGAAACACTAAACTTTGTTAAAGGTAAATATTTGTGTTTGGATGAGTTAATAGGTATTGGAAGGGTGTGGGAAAAGTCTTGATATTTTAAAGGGAATAAATATAAGAGTTTAGGGATTGGTTCAAGTTTTGTGAAGGTCACAGTGAGTAGGACAGTGATCAGAATTAATGTTGGTTGGGTTGTTTAGCGAGTATTAAGTGTTTGATGGGGACAATGGGATGTGAGACTCCTAGATTGAGTTTGTAGGGTGAAGAACAAGTGTTGTTGTCATAGTGTTCAAGTGGAAAGTATGAGAGTTATGAGAAATTAGTTAAGTGGGTTTATGTGATCAGGTTTTGTGTCTTGAATCAGAAGTTGTTTGAGTGAATGTGTGATTAGAGATTGGCTTGAGTTGAGAGTTGAAGTTTGTCCTTACTTGAGTGGTACTCGTGTGAGGTTGTAGGATGCTCTGCATCACATAGTTTCTTCAAAAACCACAATGGTGAAAACTCTATGCCACCACATGTTTACACTCAAGGGCGGTAAGCTCTTGAGGTTAGGGTCCCCCATGGACTTAGACCTATGCCTCAAGGATTCACTCTTGATGACCTTGCCTATGTATCTCTTGGTGGAAAATTAGAGGCTTTGTAGTTTGCCTTTAAATGTTAGAAGGAGTTCGTTCTCTCCTCTTGTGTGAGATTTTTGTACTCTCTTTAAACTATGGCTATTTATTAAACATAGTGAAATCATACTATAACAATGACTAATTGTCATCAAGTAGTGTAAAAACATACACAAGGGCCACATCCTTTAATAATTTCACAATTGCATAGAGAGAAACTCGAGCACACATCATGTATACAAAAGATTACTAGCTCATATATACACAAGATGACTAGCTCATACATATCAGATATACACAATGATTATCTCAATCCTATTATTCTAATTTAATTAAATAAATTCATAAATTTATTTACTAACTATAGTCCAAATATTAAATAAATTAATAAATTTATTTAATTCCATTTTCCTCTCATTTAAATAAATTAAACATTTATATAAAATGCCTAGCCAAAATCCCTATTTAAATAAATCAAATATTTATTTAAAAAGCCTTATCCACTTGCATTCTCCTACAAATGATGCAAGTTGCACCATTATTTTGAGTAAATAAATTATTTATTTAAAAAATCCCTAAATCTTCACCCACTTACAAAGCCCACTCACCCACTAACCTTCTTCTAGATTATTCTAAGCCCTTCTAAATTACCCTAAACCCCCTTCTATTCACTTGCACAATCCTAAACCCAAATTAACTCCCAACCCATCATCTCACCCATTTAAGACTATTACAAAATCTTAAATGCTTTCCTTCTTCAACAAGTTAATCCACATGGGTCTTGTCCCTTCAGTCAAGGCATAACCATGGATAAACCTTACACAACAGTTTACTCGTTGGATAATAACTTTACCATTGGATAATAGCTTTATCCAATAACCCAACCACATGAGGTTACCCTCATGTCTCCTCAAGTACTAAATGGTTCTTCTCTCTCCTCTCAAGCCCTTTCATGATGCCACTTGTCACCATTACATTGGTGGAAGTTGCAAACATGGATTGAGGATCATGCCTCTCTCATGAAATCATAACCCTTGCCAAGCCAAATCAATCTCGGCCATCCAATTACCCATTTTGCCTATAAAAGGAGCCTTATTCCTCAAGCAAAGGAGGACGCATCTTGAGCATTCTTATTATAGTTGCATTACCATTTTACTTAGCTTTCTCATAGCATTTTAGTATATACATTTGCATAGCAATAGAATTACACTTTCAACCATTCTCAATCCTTCATTTGACATCCATGGCTTCATGCTAAAAACTGAGGGCTACATTCAAGCAAGCTTTGGATCTTTGAGAGGAGAAGAACAAGGGAGAGGCAACAAGAGCACATTGGGAGAATCTTAAGGAGTCTATTCTCTCTTCTTTTCATTTTACTTTCATTTGTGTGTTTTTTATTCTCTTTTAATATGTATGTGAAAGTTTTGAGTTCTTTTGTTTTGGTTTTTTGTTGAGACTAACTTATTGATCATTTGAGCTTTGTTTTTTGCCTATTCCGCTTTCATGTGCATCAGTATATATTATTTATTTAAAGCATATTGATAAAACAGGTGTGCAAAGAAACATCTAAATTTTATTTTGAAGCAAATGGGAAAATGTAATGAGATTATTATATGGGTTAACTAGTAGTTATATTAAGGTAATAATAGTAGTAGCTAGACTTTGATTGTTTTAAAGTTTTTTTTATAAAATAAATGAAATATAATAAAGTTGAAAGGTTCACAAACACCAAAAAGATGATGTCATAATCATCTGTTGATTGAATTTGTGAAATAAACACCCTTCATTTCCTACCACTAAACTAATTTTAAAGATAATTATAATTGAATTTGTCAAAATATACACCCTTCAATTCCTATTAGTAAACTAATTTTAAAGATAATTAATAATTTATGTAAAATAATTTAGATAGTTCAAACAAAACCAATTGGTTTCAACAAATGATTGATTTTACAATGTGTTTTTTTATTTAAATAATAATTAATACACTTAT
>NC_081411.1:29138-73016 GCF_030272615.1 Cryptomeria japonica | reverse complement strand
CACAAGCTCGTGCTCTTTGGAAAACAATCCATACTTGAGCTCTTCACTAAACCCCAAACATGTCTCCAAAAATCAAACTTCATAATACATGTATTCTTTGAATCTATCATCGTCCACAAGAAAGGCGAGAAGGGTAAATTTGGCCTCATTTTTACACTCCTCGAAAGTGAATTTGAGCTTTGGCAGAGGCCCTTGCGAGTAGATTATAAAAAAAATCATGGTGGTTCCCATAGCAAATTATCGATTTGAGTGGATCTGAAGGTACCAGTGGTCAACTGACTATGGACCCCCAGTAAGTCGAGTTTTGACTTTTGCCTTTTTAGCTCATTTAATGTTTTTTTTAGCTAGTTGAAGTCAAGTCAACACAAAGGCACTAAAACATCTCTTGTCACTCGTTTTAGCTCCTTTGTGCTGCAATGGCACTATTGTAGGGTAGCTTTGGTGCTTTTGTCAATTTAGCGCCTTTGTTCTGTTGATCTAGCATTTTTTTATTCTTATTGAGATTTAGCGCTTTTGATAAGCTGTGTTAGCGCTTTTGCATTTTTTTATAAGTTTTAGCACTATTAAGAGGTTGATTTAGCACTTTTGCATTTGTGTAGCACTTTTGCTAGGTAAAATAGTACATTTGTGTGTTCTAGCGCTTTTGATAAGTAAAATATTGCTTTTGGCACTATTTTGAGTGTGTGGAAATATGATTGCCCTAGTTAGATTTGGATTGTGACAGTTAATGTCAGTTTGCTATTTTAGGTTGTTTGTTGCATTTGCGAGACTCGTTGTACCTATTGAGACTAGGCAATTGATGTAAATGTATGTTGTAGTCTAGGTGTTTGTGAGTCGAGTTACCTGTTGAGACTTGAGATACTTGATCAAAAAATATCTAATGTAGTCTAGGTATTAGTCGATTATATAAGCAAAGAAATTGACATTGTCACTTGATTGTGTTTGTAGGAGGACCTAGGTGTGTTGCAAGCCTGAGAGAGGCATCCCGCCACTCAGTGTCTATAGGACTAGTTGTCTGAGATAGATATTGACTATACTTGTTCGATCAATTTGTATGATATGATGCACCTACCCGTGATTCAGATGAATCGCGGACTGTTGACTATGCTAGCCAAGAGATGGCATAGTGAGACTTGCTCCTTCCATCTGTCGATGGGAGAGATGTCAGTCACTTTAGAGTATATTTGGAGGATTCTGCACATACTAATCATAGGTGAGCTTGTGACCTATGATATGTTGATGGGTGAGGTTGCACTGCGGTGAATCTTCAGGTATCCTGATCTAGATGTGCATGACGGGTCAGTGCGATGGGAGGCTATCATGGAGCTGTACGAGCCACTTCCTGTTATTCTCTCGGGTATTGCTAGCAGGATGCTATGTCTGAATTGGAGATTGCATGGATTATCCGTTGGCTGGGGATATGTGAGTGAGATGATGGTCAGCGATGGGACCTACTTTGCCTAGGTGCAATGTGTCTTTGCCCATCTGTACAATGATTTGCATGATGTTGTGTATCATGAGAGGACCTTTTGGGAGTGGGGATCACATTGCTTCATATTTGGGCATGGGAGAACTTTGCCGTCCGCAGACTCATGTGTATGAGATTCAGGATAATTGACGAGCCCTATATATACATGTATGGAGGTGTGATGACTCATCCCCAAACAGGTAAGCTAGAGTATTGGCATCGAGCATTGGATGACCTGGACACAATTATCTAGCGGCCATACCTAGACTGTGAGTCATGGGAGGATGACGCAGAGGTGATGCCATATGTATATTTGTCTTGGTTTTTTCTTGGGAGGACATCATACATCATCAAGAGGCACTTGTCGGGTTGAGTGATGAGACAGTTTGGGTGGACACAAGGTATACCGAAGGGATTAGGTGAGTATGCTCATGTGGTCCGAGAGAGATATCAGTGGGGACCTATGCTACCTTATGATCAGACCTTAGTAGAGTTTCAGAGCCTACAATTGAGGCCATGGGCGTATAGGGAAGTTATCGCAAATGCAGGGGTCACAGAGGAGTATGCACAATATTTGGTTGCACATCATTTCCTTGTATTTCTAATTTAGTGGAGCCATTCTTGCCATTTGAGGATGATCGGGCTCCTCGACAGGGCAGGAGGAGGAGGAGATTAGATGGGAGAGGGGATGGTGGATGAGGAGATGGGGGTGGAGGAGGTGGGGGTGGTGGAGATGTGGGAGGAGGTAGGAGAGGCAAGGGTGGTCACCTAGTTAGATTGTTACAGGCTCCACCTGCACAGGTAGCACCATCACCACCACCACTAGTAGTGGTAGAGCTAGCAGGACAGGAAGACCTTTAGGAGGTTATTCTAGTTCGATTACAAGCCCATCTGACCATGGTTGAGGCTCAGATCAATGTTGTAGAGGCACAGTTGGATGACAGAGATGCAAAGATAATTCCCCAAGATGTACAACTATTTGCATGAGGAGCTGAGGTGATTGTTGTGCTCAGGGAGCATGATGATGCTATCGACCAACTAGCACCAAAATAGGAGAGGATTCAAATTTTGGAGTAGGTACAAGGTCAGGGGTCGACGATTGAGGCTATGAGGGAGATGCAGGGACTTTGTGAGGAAATTTACTACTAGTGAGGTTTATATGAGTAGGTAATGCCCAACAGCCAGCAGGCAATGATCTACTCGTAAATGCAGTGAGCCAGATTTGAGCACTCGCATAGAGCATAGAGTAGCAAGGGTGTCATGGGTCCTCCTTGTCCTCTAGGAATTTCAACCGGTGGTACCCCTTCTACATCTAGCGAGAGTGCTACTTAATTTTTATTGTCCCTTGTATTTTGATAGTTGGATATATTGTTACATATTGATACTTAGATGACTCTTGGTAGCTGATATTTTTGACATCATTGTATCTGATGAGATACAATGATGATATGAGATGCTTATGTGATGATTTATTTCCTATGCAAGATGCTTGATATGTGATGGATCTTATGTGATGATACATTTATTTATGATGATATATGGTACATAATTTTTTGATATATGATGATGTATAAATGTAGACATTTTTTATTTATGACATGATGAATATGATATGATTCTGAGTTTGATGTTGTGATCTTATATTGACTTATATTCTAGGGTGTATACATGTTGTGGATGCATATGTTGATAATTCGTTAATGAATGTGATGACTAATATGTAATAAATGTAATGTTTGATTGTTGATAAAATTTATGAAATAAAATTGGTTTCGTTGTTTTATGACAGTGATGTATGTAATGATAATATTTTTAATAATGATATATGATTGATGATATAATGATGAATTTGACTAATGATAAAATTATATTTAAATTGGTAATTAATGAATTTAAATGATGAAGTTGAATGCAATGATAATGAAAAGATGAATGAATTTTGAACGATGAGGAAAAGATGAATTTGGTAATGAATGATGAATTTGAATGCAATGATAATGAAAAAGATGAATTTGATAATGAATGATTTGAATGATGAAGTTGAAATGCAATGATAATAAAAAGATGACTTTGATAATGATAATGATTTTGAATGATGAACTTGAATGCAATAATAATGAAAAGATGAATTTGATAATGATAAATTTATGATGAATTAATACAATATAATCTGAATGCACCTAAAATGCAAACAATAAAGATAATAAATGATGATGTCTGATGTTTTTGATAATGAAATAGCCCTAATGCAAAGGGTCCTAATGATAATGTGAAATGCCTTGTGTATTTTAGTACTCTTTCGTGAGTTTTAAGAATAGTCCTGCATACTTAGCTTTCTCATAGCAACATATTGTGTGCATATGCATGCTTACAAAATATTTATAATGTATGAATGAACAAATGTATGGGCAACTGTTACTATTTACTAAGTTGTCATTAATTTTATGTCCAAAGTCATTCTATATACTCTAGTCAGTTATTACTACTGAAATATTCAGTTGGTAAGAACAGAGCAGTCAGTTACAGAAGTTACAAGTCACAAAGCTTAGTATACACCGAGCTGTCTACCGAGTAACATTCTATCACTACCAAGTAGCAAAGAAAGTATACCTAGTTGATACACACCGAGTGAAATGTGTTAACAGATTCATTGAACCTAGACACATATGGGAAACGTGTTACAAAGATCGAGGAACAAGAAACCGTTAACACATTGGAAATTGCACTTATAGATTTTATATGATTTTGAGGACATCTTGGTGGAACCTAAAATTACAGGCAAAAACTTGGCAATTGATAACCGGATTGCTCAGGTTGGACAATCAATAAATTATTCTACAGGGAGTATATCTTACCCAAGAATATTTTTTGCAATGTGATTATATTTGGCATATAAATGATTTAAAAATAAAATATATTTTTACAAAAGGGCAGGGAGAGGGAGATGAACACTCAACCTCTCAACTCGACTTTCCTAACTACCCATACCTACCCTCCCCTTTTACCAATTGCTCTATTGTATTACTTGAAAATGTTTATTGGGGTGAATTACTATGGATAATAATTTGCAAATATTTCCACAAGATTTTAATTTATTAAAGTAATCTTGAAATGTGGAAATACATTTTGAAATATGTGATTTAAATAAATTATTTTTACCCTAAATCATTGGTAAAATATATATTAGGGTAAAATGTTATTTCATATAAATGGATCTTATTTTGAAAAATATGTTAAAAGGTGTGAAATGCAATAATGAAGAAAATTGAATTTCGATATTGTTATTACCTTTTTTACTCTCTTGTGAATTATTTTTGTCCTTAATCACTAAATTAAATACTTTAGGGTGAATTTTATTTATTAAGAGATTAATTAAAGGATAAATATTTATTGCAATGTTGTTTTATGTGCAGAAAGCTAAAATTCTTGGGCAAACATTAAAAGGGAGTATTCTTCATCCAAGATTACATTTTGACATTTTTTTATGATATAATATTTCTAATTATTACTTGTGAAAGACATTTTGAAAATAATCTTATTTATAGCATCTTGATATACTTATGCAAGTGGTATTTTCTTTTTGCCTTTTAAGAAATTATAATTGTAATATTTTTTATCAAAAGGGAAAATATATGTGGTATTGGATGACCTAAATTGGGTGTTATATATTACTATGTCATCTTATATTCTCTTAATATTGTTTTCACCCTAGATAAATAATTTGAACATATTCATTAGGGTGAGTCATTTAATGTTTGATTGGTTTTTGCAAAGGTTACTTCATATGATATAATATTTCCAACCCAAATTAAAGATTACCAAAAGGTGAGAAAGTATTGTAACATTATTGGAAGGGAAGTATTTTCTTTTACTTACTATACAAAATCTTTTACCTTATGTTATTTAATAAAAACTATTATTGGAATAAATATTTACAAGTGTTTAATACTTTGATTTAAGTGAATTATTGTAAATAAGTATTTTACATAGGGTAAAATGATTATAGCCTAATCTAAAGTGGAATATATTTTAATCTTTAATTAATAAGGGTTTTGATTGGTTTATTTTATGTGCAGGAGATATTGAATATTTACGGGAAGTATTATCAAAGCGAAGGATAAAGGATATATTATTAAAGCGTTATTTAGTGTGTATTTTAGGGATTCAAATGAAATTATCTCTGTAAACCAAAGGGTGTGTCCTTTGGAAAAACAACTGTCTGTAACTCCCTCTTGTATGCAAAAGGGTGTGTCCTTTCACATATATCTTTTGGATCAGGTATTTATAGGGAGTCTTTTTCAATTAAGAAAAAAAAAAGAGACAATTCATAATCTGTCAGGTTGCCAGTAAGGGCTATGGGATGTTTGTATTGGAGAAGTCTGTAGGAATGGAAGTATCATTTTGAGCAATCACTGTGTAATGGAGTATCTGTAAGTGTAGCTATTGTATGCATTCATTCTCGAGAAATTAATATACAAGATTCGTTGTTTCAATTCCAGAATTCATGTATACTTTTGTGTTGATGAATTTCATTTTGTCCTCTTGATAAATATGATAAAGGGTTTAATACAGTGTGCCACCACAAGTTGTTATAATTAAATATAAGATTTGCTTCTTCATGTTCTTATAGCACTTAATGGAACCTCTGTATTGATAGTCTTGTGCTACAAGTTGCCTGAAAACTATCTCAAGAGTTTAATCAAATTATTTGTCCACAAAGTATCGTGCATATTCCTGGATAGAGGCACTGGTCTGTCATTTATTTTTGAGATTTTGATTTGTATGCATAAGGTCCTTACAGAGAAACATTCTTCCATATCCTATTTTAACTAACCCTTGCAGATTTCATTCAAGTCCTGAAAGCATTTCATTTTCAATATACAATATCTTTAACATACACTTTTATTCATATTTAGTTCAGTTTTCAAAGTATTCAACTAAAGCACATGATATAGCATAGTTGCAGAACACTAATTTGCCAGTTGTGTAAAATTGCTTAGAGACTTAAATCCACATTTAAATAACTCTTTTGTGCTTGAGAGGGAAGGGTACACCCGCCTAGGTCTTGTGGAGCCTGAAGTGCAGAGGGATTTGGTCTTCGACCATCCCTGTTCATTGCCCAAGGCTGATTGGATTTCCTAAGGAGTTGGCAAGTCTTTGGGTTTTCCAATCTATGGTTTTGGGCACCAACACATCTATCCAATGAAATAATTTTGTATGGTTATTCATTTAATGAATCATGTTTGTAAGATCGAAGCATGAACAAGATCACTGTCACAAGAGGTCTATTTATACAACATGAATTGAGGATCAAAAATATATTTGTGTGAAGCAAGACATATGTGAAAAGCAAAATCATGGGAAAGCACAGAGTGTTATGACTGTTACGATTGATAGAGATACATAGAGGTCACCGAGAAAGATTTCAGAGAACAGTCAAGGAACAGAGTAAACAGAAGAGTTTACTGAGTTAATTTATGATTTATCGAGGTATGCTATAAGCAAGGTAATTTCATTTTGAGCACATAGAATGTGCTATAACATTTCAGATGTGAAGTTGCATATATTTTGTAAGATTTTGATTGTAATATTTTGAGTTGTAAGAGAAACCTTTAATAGGGTAAAAGACTCTAACAAAGTCTATAAATTGTAAAGCCTTTAACCAGGTGCAACATTTAGAATAAGTGTTGTAAAATCCTTTAGCAAGGTAGATCTAAAGATCTTGATACTCCTAACAGGGTAAGCTATCAGAAATAGCTAAACATGTAGCTCTAACCGAGCAACCTTTATTATTGCAGTAGTGAAGTTATGGGTGCCATCCCCACTGTAGTTTTTCTCTCTAACAAGGAGTTTCTGCGTAACCAAAATATATGTGTTATGGAGTGAATCATGTATGATTGTTATTTATTTGTTTTAGCATTGTATTATGTTACAGCAGTTTTCAATTTATGCTTAACAATAAAGTTATTGTTGAAGAAAAGATTTGAAGTACCGATTCACCCCTCCCCTCTCATGATGTTTTTGATAATGAAATAGCCCTGATGCAAAGGGTCCTAATGATAATGTGAAATGCCTTGTGTATCTGAGTACTCTTTCGTGAGTTTTAAGAATAGTCCTGTATACTTAGCTTTCTCATAGCAACATATTGTGTGCATATGCATGCTTACAAAATATTTATAATGTATGAATGAACAAATGTATGGGCAACATGAAACAAAATGCAATATATACAAATGAGATGAAATTGGCAATCCATGGCCATTCATAATGCTTTATTTCCTCATCAAGCGTGGTAGTACCGATCTTGGTCAAGGTATTAGAAACCAAGGTTCAACGCTCCACCTATAAACAAACATCGCAAACAAGAAAGGTTCCCCTCCGTTCTGGCTCATTAACTCCTGCTCAAGGTATATGTTGTAATCAGTAAGCCATAGGGACCCATGACCTTGTATTGTTTTCATAGGATCTCGTAGCTTAGTGAACTTCCCATGTAGACACCATGAGTATTTTTCCCAGAACTTCATTGGAACAATCCACAAACAAAAAACAAAGAAAAATATAACAGGAACCATCCCGACCACTCTAATCATTTGTGGATATCTTGGAGTAGTAATGAACTTGATATAAAATGTAGTAATCTGACCAAGTTCCCATCAACCAAATAAAATCTTCTTAGTCAAAGAGATATGTCATCATGTCTTGTTGTAAGGAAAGATCCATCCTTGTTAAGACGATCTTGTATTTGTTTTGCTCAGATGTTTGATTGTTGAGTTGGTTTGATAGTTGGTCATCTTTTAGGTAGCTCAAACGTTTGTTTTGTGGATAACTCGATGTTTATGTACTAGGAACAAGTTTATTGCAATGTTTTTGATTGATTTTGATGTTTTTCGAATGTTTTTGGATTTTTTCTTCAAGATATTTTCTGAATGTTTTTAGTCTTTTGAGATTTTACAAATGTTTTGCCTTTATTTTAGGACATTTTCCAAGTGAGTAACTCGGTGAATCACCAGTATTAAGAATCCACTCCCATCATTAGTTTAAAAAGGTGCCCCCAATTAGGTGTCAGTGTGAAAGCAGGATGCATGACATGTGAGGTAATAACCCTAATTCCAACTCAATATCAAGCCACATTAGATATTGATGTATGGGTGGATGCAATGGATGTGATCGCAACAAATATGAATGATAATGGAGTTACAAACTTTGTGGATGACACATTTTTGCTAGGTTTTCACCACTGTACTTATCCAAGGTGCCACCAAAGTGGTTTTCACAGTTTGGATGAATGATTTTTAAACTATTTTTCTTGCTTTTTCCATTTTTTTGAATGTTTTGGGTATTTTCTAATTTTTTATGAGCTTGATGCTCTGCACAACTTATGTATGTAACTTTTTGAGATGCATGTTGTTGATTGGATGTGTCAGTGGTTCTTGTTTGAAAGTTGCTAACTGATATGCCCTAGAACCGAAGACGGCAGTGATGGCATATGGACCTAGCCAATTGGATTTAAATTTTCCCTAGTGTTCTCTGTTTGGTTGATTGCAAGGATTCTCTCCGAGAAAAAGATCTCCTACCTCAAATGTGTGAGGTTTGACCCTATGATTATAGGTTCTGCTAATGTGTTGTTTATATGCTTTAGGTGATTGTAGGCAGCTTGTCATCTCTCATCAAGAAGTTCTATGTCTTGAAGATGGGAGATTCAGTACTCTTCATCATTAATAAAATTGTGTTTGGAGACCCACAAGAATGGTAATTCAACCTCAATAGGCAAGATAGCTTCTACTCCATAGACAAGTGAGTATGGGGTGGTGCCTATAAGGGTTCAAATCCTAGTTCTATATGCCCATAGTGTGGGATTCAAATGAATGTGCCAATGACAATCGACATCATTAACTATCTTCTTTAAGATCCTTAATACGTTCTTGTTTGAGGCTTCCACTTGACCATGTCATTATGGGTATTATGGGGTGGAGAAACGGTGTTGGATATGAAATGTCTCATAGAGTTCTCGGACATCCTGATTTTTGAAGGGAAGCCTGTTATCTGTGATGATGGACATGAGTACACCATACCGAAAGATAATGTAGTTCAGTATGAATGAGACGATCTACTTGCTAGTGACTTGGGTGAGTGGAACACCTTTGATCCACTTTGTGAAGTACTCAGTGGCGGTAATGATGAATTTATGACTTGTAAATGAAGATGGATGGATTTTATCCACAAGGTCAAGTCCCCATTAATAAAAGGGCCATGGTCTTGCCATGGGTTGTATTTCCTACACAGGTGCATGTATCAAAGCTCTATGTACTTGGAACTTCTTGCACTTTCTGACAAAGTAATAGGAGTCTTTTTCCATGGAGGGCCAATATTATCCTATCTGCATGATCTTTTTAGCCAATGAAGGACCGCTTGATTGGACCCCATAGATACCTTGATGTACTTCTTCTAAAGTTGTGGTCACCTCACCTTGCTCTAAACATCAAAGGAGAGTAATATCAAGACCTCATCGGTATAGGGTTTTGGGAATGATGGTGTATCAGGCGGATTGGCATAGGAAGGTTTTTCGTTGATTGTTCGATTGGTTTGGCAAAAGGATTTTATCATGTAGGTAAGCGTAAAATTCACCATACCATGGGGAATCAGGATGGAGGAGTTGATATACCATATTGGATTCTAGGATATCATAAACTGGGATCCAAAGATGTTCAATTAAGAACTTGTAGCATGTTGAGTTATGTGGAAGATCGAGAAGAGAGACTATTGTAGCCATTGCATCTAAAGCTCTGTTTTTTTCATGAGGAATCTGATCAAGTTCCATTGTATGACCATTCGTAGTTATGTGACCAAGGCCTCATACTCTATTATGTTGTTTATGCATGGGAAGGTGAGACTATATGTACCTGTATCGTTGAGTTCCAACCATGGGATAAGTTATTTCAATTCACAATGAGTGTTGATGCCCACCCTGATTATCTATACTCGTATCCATGTGGATTAGACACTAACTCATTGGCAGTAGGGGCTAAGTCCACTTCAATATCTTAGCACCTATCCTTTGTCGATAGATCAGGCACTACATCTCCTCTAGTTGCCACTCTCTATTATACGACGTATATGCCATGGGAGGAGGGAGTGGGTTACTAAATGTCTACATTATCAAAAAAGAATAATATCTCTTGGATTCGACATCATCAGTCCAGGGATTTTTACGCACAAGCACTCAAAATGGTTGTCCATTATCTTGGGTCGATTAGGCGGGGGTTGGGAATTCATAATGAATGAAAGGAAGAATAGCACCACCCTACCTAAACTTAGCTAAAGAAGGATTCCTTTGTGAATAAATCAGTAGGCTTTGCAAATGCATGCTTTCTCTTTCCGAATGGATAGTCTTTTTATCTATCATAATTCTCATGTCGAAATGATATTTCATGTTGTACTGTATATGTAACTGCTCTAGCTACCTCTAGACTCTACAATATCTGGCATGAGATAGCTGCTTTTTTATCTTACCTGTGGTCCTTAAGCTACCTTAGCTCGACTCATACGATGTTGCTTGGTGTTTAGGCATCGAGACGTAAAAGGAGAATATAACCTTTACTGCCTTGTGTGCTCTTTGTGCTATCTATTATAATTATATATGCTCTGGTAGAACCTTTAGCTCAGGTTGAAAGACACAACCTTGATCTTGATTGGGTTCAGTCATCTCTTGCTCCTTCCTATAGAGGTTTAGGGGAGACCATCTTCAATAATAGCACGTCGTTGCTCCTCACTGTTACTATGTTACTTTGTTCAGTAATATATAAGAACATACCTATAGCATATCAAGTATGTAATAGATGGATACATAGGGATTATCCATGTCCATATAGAGATGGGGTTCATTGGGATGGGCATCGCACCCATATCTATACTTCCCCACTATACTCCCAGTAGGATTCACCCAATAAGTTAATGACATACAGGAGAAAGGAGGAACCTAGGGGCTAAGTATGCCTTCTTGGTTTAAATGGTTAAAGAGATAGAGACTACCGATGATGCATGCCTTATTTGGTTGGTCCATCAACCAAAACTCCTCTTTGCATATGATATGTTGGCAAAGGAGATCAATCGGTTGTGGATCGATTTCAATTGATTCTACTTGCTCTGCTGCCGCTAAATCCTATTTGCACACCTAAATCCGCTAGACTTGATGGACTTGGCTATGCTACTACTCTACCTATGTATCAGACCATGCCTTTTCCCCAACAACCTCTATTATGCCATTGGAAAAATAGGGGTGGGCTCTTCCGATGTTTGGAAAGGAAGAATCAGAACTGAAGTTCACACTTCTAGGCCATTTACTTAGTTGTGCAAGGTCTCATCTATAGACGTACATTGATCATAAATCAACCCCTCACTCTTCTTACCCTCCTTATTTAAGCTTCCCTTACAAAGACTTCTAGCTATTGGTCCTACATGAGCTATCCACTCCATCCCACCTTTCGCGAAGTCATTATCACTGCTTGGGGTAAGCTACAGGCCCCTACATAGCTCCAAGGATGAGCCCTGTAGAAATCCGTCCAAAGCACTTCAAGAAAGAGCTCTCTCTAGTATAGGTACTATTGTATTGGTTCGAACTGTCTGGGCTAGGTCTTTGTGTCATATTACTAGCTCTGGGTAGTGTAATAGTGGTTTCATTTGGTTGAATCAATATGTGTGTGCTTCAGTGGCTTACGATCATGGGGTATTACCTCGGTGCTACTCTTGGTATTACTAATACTTTTTTCGGTGCACTCCAACTTTATGGAAAGAGAAATGCAAGCAAAGGTTCTACCCATACCTATGGATCAACCAACAATGCCCTATGTAAGTCATCTATAAACTCAGAAATACCAATGCCACTATAAAAGGTAGGGCAATCAAACAGATATGAAAAGCCAAGTTATCCCTCAGAATAGGAGTAATGGCACTAGCACCACTTGCAAATGGCATATTTTATGGGTTAGGTCATCACTAGCTAAGGGGACAACTAAACCAACTAACCATGAGAACATGCATTAACCCTCACCTATTAAGTTGGTTGGTGTTATGACTGAACCGACTAACCTAGACGAGTTGCCATCTACACCTCCCAACCTATATACATAGGTTGGTTCCCATCCACACCTCCTCACAGAGGCTAGTCTCCCATCTAAACTACCTAAGACACGACGGTGGCTAGCTTACCTAATGAAAGAAACATAGGACACGACTAAGCTTACTGGCTAACCTACCTCACTACCTAAACTTACTGGATAACCTAGAGCTTAGGGCATGCCTACTTGCCCTTAAAATAGTAGGGGCTTTATCCACTTTGATATCTTCTTTCCTGAGCGATAGCATAGGCGGGTGATACACATGCTACCGATTACTACTCTTCCATTCCTACGATCTGCTTACTCAATATCTTCCCTTTATGAATTAGTCACTAGACTTAACCTTTAATGCCCTCAAATTGAATAGACCAAATGGAGGGTTTGACGTCTCTCTTCTCTCCCAGCAAAGGCACGATCTATTACAACATAGTCAGTTGATTCACCACCATCATTTTAAATAGAAGAAGGGGTTTCACCAAATCGAGATCAAGACCTACCCTCAATGCGAGCTGTGCCAATTTCATATCCTTCAGGTGTAGGGGCAAAGCCAAAGCTAGTAAGAGTTTCGCCACCATCAATAGCACTTTTAGTTCTATACTATTAGGATCCAAATGCATATGCATATTAAGTTTCATTCATTAGGTATCCAATGCTAGTGGAAGCAACACCCCTTCCTACCCCAGTCAATTCAATTCAATTTACCTTGATGACTTAGAACCACAAATGGGAACCCCCTCACTAAAGGAAGATGCTTGTCAAAATCCATTCATCGCATATCATCTAGGTGCAAATCGAGATACCCTATGAGATAGTAGGGCAATATTTATCATTGTTGACCCAAATTAAGGTCCGGATGTTGCAGTTCGAAAGTGAGATGTAGAGTCCCTGGTTCGAGATCCTGTGCCAGAACTGGAATTCCTTCAGATGAGTCAACAACCCTTGCCAGATATAGGGATAGGGGTGGCAGATCCAATTCTAGGTACAGATTCTTTAGTTGTAGAGCCAATTTTAGTTCTAGTTGCCCTACTATATATAAGGGGATCTAGTTTAAGTTGATCCACCCATTGATTGCCTACATAGGAAAAGGCAGGATAATTCTAAGGGATAGTTATAGATCCACTAGGTTCAGACTGAGAAGACCCTGTAGTGAAGGCAAAGGTAACAATAAGAGAGGCTCTAATTGTAGTTGATTCAGGACCAACATCCTTGTCAATTCGAATTCCAAAACCTATATATTCAATCCACCTCATAGCCCTACTATTCTGAGGGTAGGAAAAGATTCCCCAACAAACTCTCCAGTAGCAGATCTACTACAGCTCCTGCCATCTGCGGATGTAATTAGTGTTTTATTCCATATCCTCTACGGGGTGATATCACACCTTGATATAGTCCTTTTGTATCTATCCCCGATCGATCACTTTTATGCAAATACAAAACCAATTAGTGATCAAGCAGATTTAGTAGTTGTATCCCTAGTTCCAGAGTCTGTAGATCCAAAGCTAGTCGATGCCCCATTATAAGTTAAATAAGTACAAGTCACTGGGGTAGGAGAAAAGGCCCTTTAAGCAATGGGAAAGGTATAAATTTTATCACCATAGCTAGAAGTTTTCACTACCAGTGGCAAAGGAAGTAGGGACATAGGTAGGCACATAGCCTTTTCCATAATCTATTTATCCAAAGTCTGGTATAGGTCAAGATAGAGATCAAGCAGGTCCATATCCAGATTAGGTTGACCTAGCATAAGCATCGCCTATTTAAAAATATAGACAAAGATAGCTTCAGCAACAAATCTCGTCCTTGCATAGCTTGTTATAATCCTGACAATTTAAGTATCTGGTGAAGAACCACCACCCTGCACAGATGCAGTAGATTCACCCGTATTTCAAAACCAAGATTGAGATCGAGGAGAAAATTATCCAGTCGAAGAACTAGAAGCAGAGGAATAGGCAGAGGTAGTAGTTTATTTAGTAAAATGCCCATTACTACTTATTGTGTTAGGCCTAATATGGAAAGCTAATGTACTGAGAGGGCAGGGGTGAATCAATACTTCAAATCCTTTTATTAACAATATCTTTACTGTTATGCATAAACCAAAACTGCTGTAACATAACATAAAGTTAAAACAAATAAATAACAATCATACATGATTCACTCCATAACACATATATTTTGGATACGCAGAAACTCTTGGTTAGAGAGAAAAACTGCGGTGGGGATTGCACCCACAACTTCACTACTGCAATAATAAAGGTTGCTCGGTTAGAGCTACATGTTTAGCTATTTTTGATAGCTTACCCTGTTAGGAGTATCAAGATCTATTAGATCTACCTTGCTAAAGGATTTTACAACACTTAATCTAAATGTTGCACCTGGTTAGAGGCTTTACAATTTATAGACTTGATTAGAGTCTTTTACCCTATTAAAGGTTTCTCTTACAACTTCAAAATTTTCAATAAAATCTTTACAAATATCTGCAACTTTACATCTGGAATGTTATAGCAAATTCTATGTGCTCAAAATAAGATTACCTTGCCTATAGCATACCTCGATAACTCATAAAGTAACTCGGTAAACCCTTTTGTTTACTCTGTTCTTTGACTGTTCTCTGAAATCCTTCTCGGTGACCTCCGTGTCTCTGCAACAATCATAACACTTAGTGTTTTCTCATGCATCACACATGTCTTGCTTCATACACTTATGTATATCCATGTCTCTCACTTTTATCTTTAATCCATGTTGTATAAATAGATCTCTTATGTCGGTGATCTGATTCATTGCTTCGATATTACAAACATGATTTCTCGAATGAATAACCATGCAAAAAATTTCATTGGTTAGATGACCTCAAAATCATACACAATCTTTAAGTGCAATTTTCAATGTGATAACGGTTCTATGTTCCTCGATCTTGTAACACATTTTCATATGTGTGTCCAGGTTCAATGAATATGGTAACACGTTTCACTCGGTGTATCATCTTTGTTGCTCAGTAGACATGGAATGATACTCGGTAGACAGCTCGGTGCATACTGGGCTCTGTGACTACTTTCTTCTATAACCGATTGTACTGTGCATACCGACTAAATATTTCGGTAGTAGTAACCGACTAGAGTATATAGAATGACTTTGGATATAAAACTAATGGCAACTTGATAAGTAGTAACAATCTCCCCTTTTGACATTAGTTGAGATGTTTGACAAAACTAATTTCAAAGTCATAACTCAATAATCTATATACTTTACAAAATTTGACTACACTGACAGTATATACATTAGTTGATGAAATAGTATATCCAGATATACTCTCCTTATCAATATATTGTACAAAACTCTTGTTCTTTGCTTACTGTTCTATTCACTGCTCGGTTCACTACTCTTGGATACTCTGCTCACTCTGCTCGGTATACTCCCCCTGTATACTACACTCCTTTTTTTTGATACTATACTTTGATGCTTTGAATACTATATCACTTCCCCTTTTTGACAAACATCAAAATTTATTTACCATTCGGTGGTGGCAACTGGTCAAAAATGGATTTGTACTTTGTCCTTGCTTCAGTGAGAGCGATAGAGAGGGCATCCTTTACACTGCCCATTAAAGAATTTTGCACTTGAATATCAGCCAATAATGATATTAAGCCATCTAAAGTACTTCCCTCTTGTGTAGTAGATAGGTATGTGGCTCGGTTGATCTGTTCTTGGACGAAGGAAAGATGAGGAAGGAATAATGTCTGAAGTGTCATTATGTCCATCCTTATCTTGTGTTCTTCATTTCTTAGGTCTAATTGTTGAGCCATGAGCTGTTGTAACTTTGTATAAAAATTCTGAACTGAATTGGGCTCTGGGGTCAACTTATTTGAGAGATCGGTGATCTCTTTCTCAATTGCTTCAGTTTTATTTTTGATGTCTTTAATGAATAAAGAAAATGTACAGAGTTTCTAAAATAAATAAAGAATGTGCTTGAGTTGAGGGGACAACTCAGCAATAAATTTGACAAGTTTAACTTTGCCAATAGCTATAGCTTTTTGTACCTCTTCTATCATTTTAGCAGTGAGCTCCTTGTCTTTTAGCTTTCTCAAATATTTCGATGCATCTACTCCAGATGTCAGATGTCTCTATCTTTGTTAGGAGTTCATCCAGTTGAACATGGATGGTTGCATCTGTTGTCACTGTAGCTTCAGGTAGCATATCTGATAATAGTGTCTTTACCTTCTAAAGTACTTTATTTTTCTTTTGTATGGCCATTTGTTTTTCTTGTTCGACCTTTGCTTTGCATAGTTCACCGAATTCAATGACTGCTTGCCCTTTTAATTTTGATATTTCTACATTGGGAAACACTATTGGTTTTGATATATCTATCTTGAAACTATGCTTTTTCATCTTCCTTTCTTTAGGTTTGGCCGGTTGAACCAATACAATGGCTTGTGAGGCTTGATGACCCTTGGTAGGTTGCTCGATAGAGGCAACACTTTGGTCGGTTTCTTTAGCCTCTGTAGTGTCCTTTGGTGTCTCGGCACTTGGTGTCTTAGTTGCAACATTTTCAGTGCTAGAAGGTGCTTGAGAGGTCTATTCTTGAGTAGTACCTTCTCCTGCTGTAGACTTGTGACCTTCGGTGCCTTGATCTGTATCCTAAGGGGCTTCGGTTGAGACAGGTTGATTGACCGGTGGATAAGGCTGAACTTGTTCCAATACTGATTCACTGGATACAAGTTTTGCATATGCATTGCCTTCTATCATTTCCTATTCAGGTGCCTCTGTATCCATGATATCTTCATCTATTTAAATAATGTCAGCAGGGTCTTGCTCGGTGACATCAACTATTTCAACTTCAGCTTTCTCACCAGCATCCTTGAGTCGAAAGATTTCCTGCCACTTTTCTTTTGTCTCATTTTCCATTTCAATATACAGGCCATTCATCGGTTTCAAGGCTTTTTGTTTGACGAGGAACTTTGTGTGGTAGGTTGTCATATGTTCTTTTATTTCAACTACCGACATGTCTGGAAAGAGATGTACCAGACTTCTTTCTCTGATCTGTTTCTCTGAGTCCATTGCATATTTCCACCTATTATCAATATGCAAATATAATTCTTTTGGAAGAGAATTAGAGACTTCTAATGGGACCAATCGGAATTTTAGAAGTGTGCAGATGATAGCTTCTTCAATTTGTCTCTTTTCATTATCAGATCTGGTTTCATACTTAACATATCTGAATCCTCCAATTCCACCATATTGCTTTAGATTTGCACAAAAATTTTCAACACTATGTACATTGCCCTTTGTACTCTTAACAATCAGAAATTTGTTTGCATCCTCAGATTCGGTGTCACTAGACTCTTTTGCCAAAATGAGTCTCCGAGTAGATTTCTTGTAAGTTTTTGTTACCTTGGGAACAATAACACTGTTTGTTTTCTTACTTGGTGAAGCTGCATATGCTCTTGTGTTAGGTCGCTTTGCTAGAGCAGTCGGTGAGGCCTTTGATGTATCCTGTTTCTTTCTTTCAACACTTTTCCCTTAGGCAATTCGGTGCTCAGTGTTATAGCTGCCTTTTGGGCTTCAAATTCCTCTTTGGTAATGGCTATAGTGCCTTTGATAGGTGTGGAGGAAGAATCTTCTTCGAATTTATCTGATAATGCCTTTATCATCTTTGTTGCCTTTCTTGTAGCTTTGGGTACTACAATGCTCATTTTTGCTTTTTCTTTCACTTCTTCATAGGTTCCATACCTCAGCTCGGTAGCATGCCTTGGTAATGTAAGAAATGCATCAATTTGTTGTTGTGTGATGTCAATATCAATCTCGTAACCGATAGGTGGCAAAGATTGAGTTCTTGGTTCCACAACATTCGCATAACAGTAATCAGTGTCCACTTCAAAACATATGTCATCTTTGTATTTTTCCACTAGCTTGGGTGGAATTCGGTACCTGTTATGCATTTTCTCTTGAAACTTACTGAAGTAATCAACCATAATATCAGTAAAATTATCACCTAGACATTTTATGTAGTCATTGATTTGATGGGTGATTGGTCGGTGTAGCTCCTAAACAAATTTACCGACTATTGGAAAGAATTTTTCAAAATAGAAAAATATGCATACAAGTAGTGATCCAAACTTTAGTGTATTAGCCGAGTTGTTCTTCTTCGGCTTCCTGATGGTGTTCAGATTCTCAAATAGGTTTTTCAGCAACACCTCACATAGATCAATTTTCATGCCTTTCTTCACAATTTTATATACTAAGTCTACTGTTGCACAGGGTACACTATTTTCCCTTGCCGATTGGAAGAAACAGTAACCAATAACTCTAATGGCAAATTTTAGTTCTGCATCAATGACATTGTTCAATTTTAGTCCTCTACAATCTGATTCTACTCCGGTTAAACCAATCAATTCCTTCTGTGATATCATTTTATGAGCTTGGGCATGATCATAAATAGGGTAACTGGTGATCAAATGAATGATTTCCTTGGTAATCTTAAACAGTTGCTCTTCTAGCCACATGAAGTCATCATGAACTCTGCTCAGAACAAACTTGACCCACTGGGGTTTGAACACATGGGGACAGGTTAGGGCTTCAATTAATCCCTTGATCTTAATGTGCTCATACTTGCTATCCATTTTACCATCGGTGCACAATTCATCATATGTGTCTTTGATTTCAACGTGACCGAGTTATTCAACACGACATTTGGTGAAGAATCTCACATCCTCGACTAATAACACTCTATCTAGGATGAGTGAAAATGCGGTTTTGTCATCCGGTTCAGATGCAACTTTGGGAGTTAAAGAGTATTTTACTGAGGGCTTTTCAACATTCTTAACAACAATGGGATCTTGGATCTTAGGTGCCATTTGTAGATTTCAAATAAAAACTAACAAAAGATCCTTAGGGTTTGAGGATTTTCAAACGGCAGATGCTTCACACTTAGCAGATAATAACAACTTGATAAGATCGGTAAACCAGCTTAACAATGCGTTGAAATTGATGTAAATACTTGAATTTTGCTTTGTAGGAGGTTTGATCGCCTTTGATTTGCTTTTCTCTGCTCTCTCAAAAACTTGGTGAGTGAAAAATGACCGTGTAAATGCTTTAAGTACACAATATACCTTATCAGGCTTCGTGCAGGTTAGGTAAAAAACATTAAATGCACTCGGTTCCACTAAAATTTCTTTCCTTTTTTTGTGCTTTAACCGAGTAACCAAACTTCCTTCATTTACCGACTTGACAGGCTTCCTGTATTCACCACTTGACAGGTTTCCTGTATAGTGCTCCAAAAGACTTTGATAGAATTTCAAACTTACTTCTACATCTTAACTATGCAGATTTTGAATTAAGTACATAATAAAATAGGAACTGTTAAGATTTAATCTTGACAGAATGCAATCCCTTCATACCTGTATCGATTAATTTGGAATAGGAGCACCTAACTCGGTAGGTAAGGTGCTTTCTTCATTTGACACAATTTCTTTCTTTTTCCAAATCATCTTTAATTTTTCTTTTATTTCCTCAGTGTCTTTTCTAGGTTGATCTCTGCAATCTCCAGCCAAGTGTCCAACTTTGTGACAATGAAAACATGTCATACTAGGATTTCTTCATGATCTTTGGTTGTTCATCCCAAACCTTATAAAGTAGTTGGCACTTATATGTCCATATCTTCCACAACATTCACACCATATCCTTGTATTGTAATCCCATGGTACTGCAACATATTGTCTGTTAAGATCTCTGTGGGTTCGGTAGCTTCCAGTATTTGCTTGGTGTGCATACCACATATAGTTCTTTTGCTTATACCAACACTTCTCGGTACTATGTCTATATCTATTGTAGTTTTACAAAACCCTTTGAATTTTTCCTTCTTATAATTGTTAACATACTTTGTCCTACATTGGTTAAATGTGTGACCATATTTATTGCAATTGTGACAATAATTATTAGACTTAGTGACATTCGGTTGCTTACCTTTTATGATTTGGCACATGTTGGTAGTATGACCTTGATTTCTACAGTAGTTGCTGTAGACATCCAAAATTGTTATGTCTAATTAAATAAATATTTTATTTATTTAATTATCTAGGCCTAATTCTTCTATTAATTAAATAAATCTTTATTTATTTAATTAATTCATTTATCCTCTTCTAGCCTTATTTCTCATTTAAATAAATACATTTATTTATTTAAATTATCCTTTTCCTAAATTAAATAAATATTTATTTATTTAATTGATCTCATTTCTTCTATTAATTAAATAAATATTTATTTATTCAATTAATTCATTAGCCTTTTTCTACCCATGACACATGTCATTCATCTCTTAATTCCTACACTACCTACCTCTTTCATTATTTTATTTTTTCTTCTACCTACCCTCTAATCATAGCTGACCTTCTTTTACACCTCTCAATCTTATCCCTCCATTTCATATTCGTGTCTTCTATATAAGGAGATGCTTCCTTTATTATCAAGCCCTAGTCAACCTAGCTAATCATTTTATGCACTTGACTACACTACGATCCTACTTGCAACCACATTCTGTTCTTTGTTGAGCTCTCGTGCACATAAAATCTGAGAGCAAATATATCAAGCAAGATCAATGGAGATAGGAAGAATGGAGATCAAAACCCTACTGGACATGTAATGGTATAATCTTTGTGATTTCATTTGATTTGCATTGTCTTAGGTAATCTTCATATGTTATGGATCTTTGTTGTTGTTAGGCTAGGGTTTGGTGGTTGAATTCATTTAGCCTTTCAATTTTGTTATTATTGTTATCCATTTTCACCATAAACATTTTGGCATGCCTCGAGGGACATGGATTTTTGTTAGATCTATGTTTTTTGTAAATTTTTCTAACCCTATATTGTTGTTTTGTAAAACAATTTGGAGAATAACGTTGTGCAGCTAGGGTTTTGGACCAAAAATCAAGATCTTGGAGAGATTTGATCATATCTCACAAACGGCTACGAAATTTTGCACCAAATTTTTTTTGCAGGTTGAAGAAAGTATCAGGAGCTCTTAATACAAAATTCAGATTTTTTGGAGCACAATTTCATTTTCTATGAATTTTTTATGATTTTTCATAAAAAAATAATTTTGAGAGCAAATTAGAGAATTTTTTAGATTTTCTTACATTTTTGGAAATCTCTCATAATTATACACAGGATCTGTTTTTTGTGATTTTAATTTTGATGCAAAATATTTCCCTAAAAATCAGATCTTTAAAAATTAGGGTTTTTCCTTATTTTGATCAGATCTCACAATGATCACAAACGGCTTTAGATTTTGGCATCAAATTTTTTTTACAAGTCAAGAAAAGTATTAGAAGGATTCAATAAAAATTTCAGATTTTTTGGATCAATTGTTCAATTTATATGATTTTTTAATGATTTTTCATAAAAAATTAATTTTGAGAGAAAATTAGCGAATTTTTTGGATTTTTTTACATTTTTGGAAATCTCTCAGAATTATACATAGGATATATTGTTTGTGATTTTAAATTTGATGCAAAATCATTCCTCGAAAATCAGATCTTTGAAAATTAGGGTTTTGCATTATTTTACTCATATCTCACAAACTACTTGGATTTGTTGTAGAAATTTTTTTATCCAGGTTTGGAAGACCATCAGGACTCTCCAGTAAAAATTTCAGATTTTTTGGATCGATTTTGCATTTTATATGATTTTTCATAAAAAATTAATTTTTGGAGCAAATTAGCAAATTTTTTGGATTTTCTTACATTTCTGGAAATCTCTTGAAATTTTACAGGTGGTCTTTTTTTATGATGAATTAGATATTTGAATTGGTCAACAAAATGCATTGTTGAAGGCCCCTATTTCACAAAGTCTTTTGAATCTAAAATTTACCTAACTTGTGTGCTTGCAGGAAGGGGTGATCATTTGAAACAATCCAAACTACTAATAAATCTTTGTTGCAGGTCCTTGGCAAGGGTTTTTGGATTTTTATTGTGTTCCTTATTTTCATAGACTAGCAAACACTTCAATTGATGCACTAAAATTGAATCATTGTCTTTTGTGTCTTGAGTAATAGGCTCTTTTTGTTTAATCTTTAGAGGGCCTGTCTTCTCGTGTGGTCATTAGAACTACTAGTGAGAAGAGAACGACCCAAGTGGTAGCAAAAGAAAAGTCATCTTCTTCCAAACCACTATAAATAACTGTATTTATGGTGAAAACTATGAATAACGTGTGCTGATTAGTTCATACCGACACTATGTCTCCCCATAAACCCGTTTGATCAAATTTATTTGATCAGTTGTAGGGCGTAACCCCTACCGGCTAGGAGCCTTTGTATTTACAGAGCTGAAAGTGCCGCATGTATGGCCACACGAGCGGATGCCCTTACTAGCACCTTTTTGTTTTAGAAGCCCAAATCCTTCTAGTTGTTGGGGCAGGAGGTCGGACCTCTGATAGCGGCCCACACACATACGGTTCTTAGTAGAGATACAAAGTTCGCCACGGGGAGTTTTTGTAGGGACTGATGCTTGGCTGACCCGAGAAGTGAGTGCCGAGAGTGGAGCCAGTGAAATCAAGAATCTAAGTATCTGCTCTGAATAGCATAGCCTCGGGGGTAAAACCCCATGTGAGATCAACAACTATTGTCTTGGCCAGCCATAAGAATTATGCTTGACTTATTTTAAACATTCAAACATTCAAGACCAAACAACAAAACATTGTGTCTTTTGTGTCTTCAAGTGTATGCAAAACAAATTTACATCAAACAACACACTTTTCTTGGAGTCATTGTCAGTCTAAACACTTGCAAACATTGAGTCCTCATCAACATTGTGTCCTCTTGTCATGAAAAACAGTCAAAATTCAGATTTGGTCACAACCAACAACTTCACAAATTGGAAAAATTTTACAGTCCAGCAAATAAGAGCAATCAGTTTCAGAATTCTTGAGCTTCCTAGGTTGTTTCTCCAGGTTTTCATCTAGCATTCAACTTGTCTTTGGGTCTCACACAGTCCATCATTGCTTCACATCTTGCTTTACATTCACAATTGTCTAAACTTGAGTCAAAAGGTCACTTGCTTGTCCTCATCATACTTTGTCAACACACTACATATAACAACACTTTGCTAAGTGGTCCCTCATCAAGGTCTATCACCTTTGGGTCTCATTTGGTCTTACTTAGAGTCAAGGTCAACTTACCTAATCAAGAGAAACTATCTTCTCTTTGGAAGTCACACCTACTCTACTACATACATACTTGGTCTTACACTTTGGACATTGCAAGTACACCTTAGATTCATTTACACTCCATCCAACTCTTGGTCTTCCATACTTTTTCCATTTTCATCTAGTCTCACACATCTTGGTCAATACCTAGTTCATGGTTGAAACTCGTCTTCAAAAATCTAGGAGAGAAACTAAAGAGGCTCAAGAGTCCGCAAACATGAGTTCTTATGAGTATGACAATGATGTCTTTTTCAATACTGATCATACTACATTACCTGACGTGGATGCCTATAGAAACATTCCAAATGTTGAGAACATGAACACTACAAACAACAATGATACACACAATGACAATATGGACATCTTTTCAGTACATTCAACAGATGTGGAAGAATCCATTATGGACCCCCGCTTCAATCGCCTGATTGAGGAAATAATGAGGAGAGATAGACAATACTTCTTACAAATGATGGCACAAAGTGGAGCCAAGATACCTCATGATTTTGACATGTCTCAAATAATGGAAAATCGACCTTTGCAACAAACTCACTCCAACATGGATCAAAGGAGGCCTAATAGTGGAGGAAATAGAGGACCACATCTTGTGCCTGAATCACCATCATCTTTGTTTCAAAAACCAGAGGTCCCACATACACATGGTCAAGCATATGATACTCACCTTCGCAGACTATTATGGAAGTCTTATGCAGAAAGATATGCTCAATCACATACAAATGCTAAGGATCAACCCCCAAAGCAATTGGATATTCAAAGGCATGCTCAAAATTTGGACACAAGGAAACCCCATGTCAAATTTGGGGGCAACACATTAGAACATGACATGCCTGTAGAGTATGGTATACATGGACAAAATAGATATTTCATTCCTCAACATGAATCTATACCAAGTGGTCCATATATGCAGCATCACTATAGACCTCCTCCATATGAACATGTGTATGATCAATATCATCCATATATGCAACATGTTTCTCCTCCAATTGGTGCCTCAAGCATGGGGTATGGTTCAAGAAGTCGATCTCCACCTAAGAGCAATTTGGAGCAACAAATCAAGGACTTACAAAAGAAAATGGAGGACATAAATACACTGAAGCCAACATACACAATGAGAGACATATGTCCTTATCCATTCGACAAGAGCATTCCAATGCCTCCATTTCCTACACACTTTGTGACGCCTAAATTTGATAAGTATAGAGGAAAAGGGGATCCTAAGGCACACATAAGGCAGTTTTTCACAACTTGCATTGAAGTAGCTTCAGAAGAGACATATTTGATGAGATTATTCCCACAAAGCTTAGGTGATCAAGCTATGGAATGGTTCTCCCAACTCCCACCTAGTATTAAGTCATGGGGTGACTTAGCAGAGGCATTTATTCAACGTTTCTCCTACAATATAGAGACAGACATATCAATCACTACTTTATGCAACACCAAGCAAAAAGAGGGAGAGTCTTTTGCATCATTTTTACAAAGATGGAGGAATCTAGTTAGCAGATGCTCGTGTGAAATTTCACAAAAACAAATGGTAGAGATGTTCATACAAAATGTTAACAAAGACATTGGCTATGATCTAAGGAAAGCTTGTTTGTCCACCTTCAGGGACGTTATTGAAAAAGGCTTAGCAATAAAAAAGGTCCTAATTGAGCAAGGAGTCATTAAGATATTTAAGGAGAACAAAGATGACTTTAAAGGAAAAGACAAGCCAAGATTTTGGAATAAAAACAAGAACACAGTCAATGATGGTGTTGTTGATGCCAATACAGTGCGACCCAAATTCATCTTTTCGGGATCAAGTTCTACAAACAATCAAGTGAATACTCAAACAACTTCTAGATCACGAAGGAAGTACACTCCATAGGGAGAACCACTTGAGTCAGTCTTCAAAAAGTTAGTGGCAAACAACGTAATCACAATTCCAGATTTTCCTCCATATGAACCAAAGGTTAAACCAAATTGGTGGAATGATGATGAGTATTGTGAATTTCATAAGAGCAAGGGTCATAAGACAGGAAATTGTCATCGACTGAAGAACATCGTACAAGATCTCATTGATAGAGGTGACATTGAGATTGAGGGACACTCATCTAATCAAGAACATGAGATGTTTGAGGAGCCATTCCCAAAGCATGACAAGGGAAAAGCTAAAGGCACAGATGATCAAACCAACTATACTAGAGCACCTTACAACTATGATTCAACCATCAATCACATCTCGATGGATAATTATGTCTCTACTATTATCATCAAGGACAAAAACCCTGAGAATCCTACTCAGAGACCCAAGATTGTCCTAAAAGGTGTTGGATCTTCTTCCAAACCTACTTCTGAATGTCATGTTACAACCCGTCGAGGTCAAATTACTTTGCCAGGTGCTTCAACTAAAAACACTGCTTCTTCATCAACCAAACCCGAGTATGACCTTGTAGAACAGTTAGGGAAGACACCCGCACTCATCTCGATACTTGAGCTTTTACGCATATCCCCTGCTCATAAAGCTATTCTTGACAAAATCTTGAGAGACACCACCATTCCTACTGATCTGAACATGGACCAGTTTCAAGCCATGGTGGGATACCTATCCGTTCCACATTCCCTTACATTCACAGAAGCTGATGACGCCTCCGTAAGTCAGCCACATAATGCACCACTACATGTTGAAGCCTTCATACACAAACATCGAATAAAGCGAGTCCTGATAGATGGAGGAGCTGTTCTAAACATTTGTACATTGAGCACAATTAAACAATTGGGATATTCTGATAAAGCTATGAATTCTACAAACAAAATTACCATCAAAGCATATGATGATGAAGAGCATTCATCCAAGGGTACAGTCACCTTACCTCTCAAAGTTGGGCCAGTTATAAAGTATGTGGTTTGTCAAGTCCTTAACCTTGATCTCACATACAACATACTCTTGGGACGTCCATGGATTCATGAGATGAGAGCAGTCCCATCTACATATCATCGATGTATCAAGTTTCCTCACAATAGAGTTGAAGTGACCGTCAAAGCTGACCCAAATCCATTCATATATTGCAACAATCTGTGACCTAGATCAGAAATAACAATACTAGTCAATCGAGAAGCTATTCCTTCATCAGCATATGTTGATTCAGAATCCTTAAAAGCTTCTACATCAAAACAAGCAGAGATCAAAGAAAAGTTCAAGTTTAGAGACATGGGATGTGGTGAGTATATCTTTCATGTCGATCAACTCCTACTATCTCCTAAGACATTCAGTCAACAGGAACAATCTATAAACAATTTACAAGGAATTGGGTGTGAACCACCTAGGGTTGTGGCTACTAAGTCTGAATGCAAATCTCCTCTAGTGGTGCAAGCATATCTTGATATCAATAGTCCCAAGAGTGGTTCCAGCGAAAAATCTATTAAGTGCATCGCTAGTCCTCTTGAGAACTCACATAGCTTTACCATATCATCCACTCATTCCATTTCCACTCCACTCCCAGACTTGGATCAACAAGAATTACAAAAGCCCTTACTAATTGGGGATCAAGAATCAAGCTTTGAAAAGAAAAATCTAAAAGTCAATAATAAAGAAAAGTCTTTTAGTCCAAATCAAAATCAAAAGCTACTGGACTCCACAAAAATGAAAGTCAAGGATAAAAATCCTATGAAGCAAAAAGAGAAAGAGTTGATCTCCCCTAATATCAAAATAACTGGGGGCAAAAGTTCTAAAATTTCAAGTCAAAAAGCATACTTTTTGATCCTAAGTCTCCATCATGCTATCCTACTTTCACTTCTTTTCACAGTCACAAGCCTTCATTACTCATCCACTTGTTCCGCACATCCTTTCCCTTCTAGTGATACATCATGGACCTTTAATGGAGCTTCCTCAAGGGACTTTGTTGTCAGAGATGCCCAAACTTCTTTAGGTGACACGCATATGGGCCTACGTAGTCCACACACTAGTAATTCTATCTCAGTTCCTTTATCAAGGAAGACAGTCACTCAAGCTACACATCATTCAGTCAAGGAACAATGCAGTTACAATCACAAAGTCAAGCCTCGCACATTTGAGGTAGGTGATTTGGTTCTCAGAGAAAATCCCAAAAATTAGCAAGATAGAGAGAAGAAGGGCAAGTTCGAACCAAATTGGCTTGGTCCTTACATCATTATAGCAGCTTATGGATCTGGGGCATATCACCTCTCAACTACAGAAGGTGAACCTTTGGAGGATCCTATCAACAACATGCACCTTCGCAGGTTCTACACATAGCTCTTCAGAGTATCCTAATTTAAAAATACAAAAAAATTCAAAAATTTCAAAAATACAAAAAAATTATAAAAATAAAAAAAATCGTTACTTGGTGAAAACTTGGCAAACAGGCACCTTGTGACACAAAAAACATTGAAAAATAAAAAAAAGTAAAGAAATTTTTTTTGTCCAATGGTGAAAACCACTTCAGTGGCGCCCTAGGAAAGTACCATGGTGAAAACTGGGTCACCAGCGCCATGCGTAGAGACATTGCTCCTCCCTCCTTCAGGATTCACTTTCATCCTTTCACTTTGCACACACTCACAACCTATTCATTCATGACAAACTTACCCATTCCCATCATGGCTTGTTATTGATCTACCCAAGATTGGTTAGCCATTCATAATAAACCTCCATTTCCATCCATAATAAATCAAATCCTATCTGTGGCTACGGCAAATCCTATGTCTAGTGATGGGTGTGGAACTAAGAACATCACATGTTTTGAGGAGTACAGTTTCTTCCAGCTTCCTTCAATCTATTCATGCACAATCTGCAATAAAGCAACATTTGCATTGCCAGTCCGCAATAAGGTCTCATCTTCTTCGCAATAAAATATCAGTTTCATGGATTCAGTCAGTTTCAGATGAGACAGCAGCAACAATGAGCTTCAACAAAATCAAATATTTCCACAAACTCAGACAACATATGGTTTCATGCTATCTATCCTTTCTGTGAAAGTAAACATTGTGACCACAATCAAATAAGACTTATACAAGTGACAAGACACACTAAACTTGAGGACTACAGTGGATGTTGGTGTTGAGTCTTGGTTTTCTTTTGATTTTATCTTTAGGTGACATGTCTTTTAGCTTTTCTGGGATGTCTCTAACTAGAGATTCTATCTCCAGGATGTCTTTGACTAGAAAGGTGAGGATGGGGTATCATCACCTATTTGTATTTGTTGTCTGTGGATTGTCTTTAAGTAATGCTATGACTTGTCCAAAGATATGAGGACACTGTGAGTCTAGTGTGAACTGGGGCATTCCTTGTTTGTAACTGTCTTATCTCCATGCAAACAGGTACAATGACTTTCTGGGTCGAACATATGCCTCAATTTTCATAACCTACTTGCCATAATAAAGCTCAATGATGATAACGCACAAGAAGCTCTTCCATGTTCATATCTTCTATCTTTCATCCCCCTTTCTTGATTGACTTCCATCATCCTTCTTGAGTCCATGTAGCCTGCTATCACATGACTGAGTATAATGACACACCAAAAATATTTGCATTTCATGTAGTTGCACCTGCATTACCACATATAAGCATTTCATACATACATATAGATATCACAACTGCATCACATCCTGCACACAACACCTGCTAGCACAATTTACATTTGCATTATCATATTCATCTGCATTACATACATTCACATTTGCATCATGCATACACATATAAAACATAAAAGAACAAAAAAATATATTGCATTGCATCATATACATATTTGCATCCATATCATAAGCATCACATAGAAACATACATCACATAGGTATGCATGCATATAGCTACCGCAAAGATGAATCATCTCATATGTATATATAAAGTGTCATGATACAATGATGTCAAAATCATATGACTACAATCACCCGCAGGTGTCTACATCATCATACAAAATGGTACAATATTGATACATAGGGAGCCCTCTACGGCTATGATGAATTCCCTTCCTCAGAGCCGGCTGGCCTCGATAGAGTCTGAGCCCTAGAAGGACCCACCCCAAGATCATCTCTCCTGGCCCTTGTGTCCCCTGCAACCACCCCTTGTGTCACCCTATCTGGATAGAGGAACCCACTGATAACTCCTGCCAACACTTTTGATAGTGCTAATCCTGTCCATGTCATGGTATCCCATGCCACATGTCCCACCCTCATCTCCAGTCTCAGATCCTAGAACACTAGTCTAAGGGCATCCCTGTCTCCATCTCGATCGTACAGAATCAGCTCCCCATCGATCGGTATCTGTAGAATCCTGTATACATCCTCCAGGGTGACTGCCATCTCCCCCATCGACAAATGAAAAGTGCAAGTCGCAGAGTGCCACCTCTCCGCTAGTGCAATCAGCAGTCCCATGTTCGCCCGAAACTCAGGCACATACAGAATGTCTCAGATCCATAGCCTTAATAGCCACTCGGTCCTCGAAGGTCAGCTCAGGTCGCAAACTCTGCGTCGACGGGAATCTCTCCCGTGACTCCAACATAGGCAAATACTCCTGCAGTCAAGCAAATCAATCATGTTAGTCATCGTGGCATTCAATGTTCATCACAAAATGCTACTTTTTATCTAAATGCATATGGCATTCTATCCTAGTGACACTCCCTGTTCATCACAAAGTGTTGCTATCTATCCTA
The DNA here is from genome assembly GCF_030272615.1 of Cryptomeria japonica. Lineage (NCBI taxonomy): Eukaryota > Viridiplantae > Streptophyta > Pinopsida > Cupressales > Cupressaceae > Cryptomeria > Cryptomeria japonica. The sequence continues at coordinate 42,589 of NC_081411.1, read as the reverse complement.
GTGACACTCACTGTTCATCACAAAGTGTTGCTTCTATCCTAGTGGTACTCCCTGTTCATCATAAAGTACTACGTGTTTTGCACTCCCTGTTCATCACAAAGTGCTCCTCACATTTGCACTCACTATTCATCACAAAGTGCTGCTCATATTTCAGTACTCCCTATTCATCACAAAGTACTATATCTTGGTACTCATTGTTCATCACAAAGTGCGTCGATCAATTCTAGTCTTCCCTAGAGGACCTGCTCGAGTGTATCCTCTTAGCAACTTATCTAATCAACAGCGTATGTTCCTCATAGAACTGTCGATTTGGCCTAGAAGACACAAATTCACATTTTTTTTTTTGGACATAAACGCGCTTTCCTGACACAAACGCGGTTAAAGACTGCACAGACGCGCTTGGAAGACACAAACATGTCTATGCTCTGCACAGACGTGCCTGGGAGACATAGATGTGCCTTCTTGGCACAGACACCCCTACACTGCACAGACGCGACCACATTCGACGCAGACGCGTTTCCAAACACAGACACGCTTGGTACAAACCCAGACGTGCCTGGCGGACATAGACGCGCCTCGCACCAACGCAGACGCGCTTAGACATTTTTTGACATTTTTGGACCATAACCTAAAGCGCATTTATTTCCCTATCTACCATGCATTAATGACAACAATAAATGGATCAAAGTACAAGGAGGTTTTGTGGTACTTACTGGCTCTCCTGCCTCTGCTGGCCTCTGAAATCAGCGAACGCGATCGAATCAGTGAGCCATTGTCATCACTACTGATTGCTACTGCTCTATTTTCGCTGTGCACTCTGCTCTCGTGGATGTGTGGATGACAATGAGGATGTCTTTTTCCCGTGGTCTATCTTATAGCCTACCCTCACCTTAGCCCTCGTTTCCCGAGTTAGTCTTCTTTATCCCGTGACTCTGTCACTTTATCCGGTCAGTCCATTCTATCCTGTCTTTCTTATCAAAAGATTGTCTGCAATCTTTTCAGACATTTTCATCCAATCTCTCGAGGGGGCATATCATTCCCATCTTTGGGCAACTCTGTATCAGTTCATATTATCTTCTTTGAAACAACGCAACAAGCCGCATTGTCTCAAAGAGGGGCAAAATGTAGACACCCAAAATTGTCATGTCTAATTAAATAAATATTTTATTTATTTAATTATCTAAGCCTAATTCTTCTATTAATTAAATAAATCTTTATTTATTTAATTAATTCATTTATCCTCTTCTAGCCTTATTTCTCATTTAAATAAATACATTTATTTATTTAAATTATCCTTTTCTTAAATTAAATAAATATTTATTTATTTAATTGATCTCATTTCTTCTATTAATTAAATAAATCTTTATTTATTTAATTAATTCATTAGCCTTTTTCTACCCATGACACATGTCATTCATCTCTTAATTCCTACACTACCTACCTCTTTCATTATTTTATTATTTCTTCTACCTACCCTCTAATCATAGCCGACCTCCTTTTACACCTCTCAATCTTATCCCTCCATTTCATATTTGTGTCTTCTATATAAGGAGATGCTTCCTTCATTATCAAACCCTAATCAACCTAGCTAATCATTTTATGCACTTGACTACACTACGATCCTACTTGCAACCACATTCTGTTCTTTGTTGAGCTCTTGTGCACATAAAATCTGAGAGCAAATATATCAAGCAAGATCAATGGAGATAGGAAGAATGGAGATCAAAACCCTATTGGACATGTAATGGTATAATCTTTGTGATTTCATTTGATTTGCATTGTCTTAGGTAATCTTCATATGTTATGGTGGATCTTTGTTGTTGTTAGGCTAGGGTTTGGTGGTTGAATTCATTTAACCTTTCAATTTTGTTATTATTGTTATCCATTTTCACCATAAAGAGTTGCAAATAGACTTCATTCTTTTGATGTTCTTCTTGATTCCAGCTTGCTTTGATGATTCTCCTCTCTCGGTAGTATGGATTCCCTTCTTGGTAGAGTCTTTTCCTTTGTAACCGAGTCCTGCATCTTTGTTGGGTCATCTTGTATTCAATTGCTCATCCGACATTTTTGATGCTTCATAACTCTTCTTCAATGTTTCTTTGGATTTCTTCTCTGTTTCAAGTTCATTGGTCAACCTTGATACTTCAAGTTTCAATGCTTGATTCTCATCATCTTTCAGATTTGCTTCATGATGTGCATAACCTAGTTGATCTGACAGGTTTTGTTGAATTCCAGTCAACCTTGTGATTTCATCATTCTTATCAGATACTAAGGCTTCAAGTTGTTGTTTCTCTGTTTCTAGATCTCTTACTTTATCCTCGGTTGTCCTCAATGCATCAAGATTTTCAGTCATCTGTGTGCTGAAATGTTCATGTTCTCTTTTCATTGCTTTTAGTTGATTAGCCAGTGCTTTGTTCTTTTCTTTCAATACTCCAATCATTTCTTCAGTCTCTTCAGATATACTGTTCTCAGATGATGTCTCAATTTGTTCCACTAACTCTTGAGAGTCCTGCAAATCATCAAATAATCTTCTTCTCACTTTTAGAGATTTTTGCATTTGCCTTTGCATGTTTGCAATCACTTGATTAGCATGATCCAACTCTTCTTGCAGATACACAATCCTCCGAGATTGTTTATAGCCTTCCATTGATAAGATCTTTCTCTTTAGGCAGTTAAACCCTTTTCCAAGATTCAAGCTCTGATACCAATTGTTAGGCCCAATATGGAAAGCTAATGTACTGAGAGGGGAGGGGTGAATCAGTACTTCAAATCCTTTTATTAACAATATCTTTACTATTATGCATAAACCAAAAATTGTTGTAACATAACATAAAGTTAAAACAAATAAATAATAATCATACATGATTCACTCCATAACACATATATTTTGGTTACGCAGAAACTCTTGGTTAGAGAGAAAAACTGCGGTGGGGATGGCACCCACAACTTCACTACTGCAATTGCAAAGGTTGCTCGGTTAGAGCTACATGTTTAGCTATTTCTGATAGCTTACCCTGTTAGGAGTATCAAGATCTATTAGATCTACCTTACTAAAGGATTTTACAACACTTAGTCTAAATGTTGCACCTGGTTAGAGGCTTTACAATTTATAGACTTCATTAGAGTCTTTTACCCTGTTAAAGGTGTCTCTTACAACTTCAAAATTTTCAACAAAATCTTTACAAATATCTGCAACTTTACATCTAGAATGTTATAGCAGATTCTATGTGCTCAAAATAAGATTACCTTGCCTATAGCATACCTCGGTAACCCATAAAGTAACTCGGTAAACCCTTCTGTTTACTATGTTCTTTGACTGTTCTCTGAAATCCTTCTCGGTGACCTCTGTGTCTCTATAATAGTCATAACACTTAGTGTTTTCTCATGCATCACACATGTCTTGCTTCATACACTTATGTATATCCATGTCTCTCACTTTTATCTTTAATCCATGCTGTATAAATAGATCTCATATGTCGATGATCTAATTCATTGGTTCGATCTTACAAACATGATTTCTCGAATGAATAACCATGCAAAATATTTCATTGGTTAGATGACCTCAAAATCATATACAATATTTAAGTGCAATTTCCAATGTGATAACGGTTCTATGTTCCTCGATCTTGTAACACGTTTTCATATGTGTGTCCAGGTTCAATGAATCTGGTAACATGTTTCACTTGGTGTATATCAACTCGGTGTATCATCTTTGCTGCTCGATAGACATGGAATGATACTCGATAGACAGCTCGGTGCATATTGGGCTCTCTGACTACTTTCTTCTATAACCGACTGAATATTTCTATAGTAGTAACCGACTAGAGTATATAGAATGACTTTGGATATAAAACTAATGGCAACTTGATAAGTAGTAACATATTGTTGACACATTGAAATGCTCCATGCCCTAAAAAGGTGCATCTAGTTTTTCTTCTAAAATTGATGAGTATGTCTGGTTCCAGATTCAGTTTCGTTGCCCCTTTTATGTTGTAAATAAATCGCTAGGTTACAACATGCTTCTAGCTCTCTAACAGTTGTTGATTTTGATCAAATTCCAAAAGTAAATCCATTTGCAGATTGAGTTAAAGTTCCAAAAATTGTTGATTTAGATGCAGATGCAGATTGAATTCCATAAATTGACTAAAAGCCAATTACAAAGCTAGTAGCATCTCTTCTGGGTTGAGAGCCATAACCCATCCCATAAAAAGATCCAGAGCTATTTCATCGAGTAGATTCAGTAACATTCAAGCCAATAACAAGAGAGACAACACACCTTCACATGGTTAAAAAGTCCATTACATAATGACTTGCCCTTTGATTGCTTTACAGTCCACACAATTTATGTCGAACTCACTGAGGATCATAACCCATCTTGCCAAGTGGCCTATGAGTACTTCTTTACTGAGTAAATATGAGTGGATCTATCTTTGTGATGAGTTGTATCTTATGCGTCAACAAGTAGTGCCTCAGTTTGGTTGCTGCCAAAATTACTGCGAGACAAGCTCGTTCAATAGGTGTATAATTGAGTTTAGACCCTACTACTAACATGGAGATGTAGTAGATTGCACATTCTTTTCCTTCGACAGTATGTTGTGCTAGTAATACCCCTAAGGCTGTGGCCATAGCTACTATGTATAATAACAAGGGAATGTCTGGAGATGGTGATGTTAGTAATGGCGGTGTCGTCAGGTTGTCCTTAAGCTGTTGGAATGCTTGCTAGAAATTCTCTTCCCATTTGAAGTGGACATTCTTATGTAGCAAATGTGTGAAGGGATGACATTTATCGACCAATTGTGAAATGAACCAATGGATTGATTGTAGCCTCCCTAGTAATGTTCTCAATTGGCTGATGTTTTTAGGAGGTGGCATCTCCATGATTGCCTTTGCTTTTGCAAGGTCAACCTAATTCCTTTGTTTGAGACAATGTATCTTAGGATCTTTTTGAAGGTCACTCCAAAGACACACTTCTCGGGATTGAGGCAAACATTATATTGTTCCAGTCTAGTGAAGATTTTGTCCAGTACTGCGAGGTGACAATCTCTTGTTAATAATTTAGCTAGTAAATCATCCACATAGTCTTTCATTAGTGTATGCATCATGTCATGGAAGATGGTAGTACTTGCCTTTTGATAGGTGTCTCCTGCATTTTTGAGACAAAATGGCATCACATTCCAATATTATGCTCCTCATTGGCATGTGAAATTGGTTTTTCTGTTGATCTTCTGGGGCAATCTTAATCTGGTTGTATCCTAAAAACCCATCCATGAGAGATAGCATAGAATGCCTCGTCGTTAGGTCCATGATCATATCAATGTTGGGTAGAGGGAAGTCATCCTTAGGACATTCCTTGTTTAGATCTATGAAATTTGTACAGTTATGGATGCCCCCGGATGGTTTTGCCACTGGAACAATGTTGGAGATCCATTCTGCATAGTCAATTGGTCTTATGAAACCAACATCTAATAGCTTTTTGAGTTCAACTTTCACTAGGAGTGCGATCCGAGGGTGCATTTTCCTGAGCTTTTATTTTACAGGTTTTTCTCCTTTTGCTATGGCCAAGTGATGAATTACTAGATCTGTATCTAGTATGATCATGTCTACATATGACTAAGCAATGTTTATTTTCTGCTTCTTAAATAATTCCAAAAAGAAAGGATCCCCTAGGTGAGTGAAGGATGATGCTAAATGGATTTATGAGGGTTCCCCTCTGATCCCAGATTGAGTTCCTTGGTCTCTTCTATGAGAATGGGTGATTTCTCTTGATTCATGTTGAAGGGGAGAATGTCAAACCTTGCATCCTTCGGTACCTCAGAGAGCTTTTCACCTTTGGATGTGTCCTTCGTTTTTACTTTTCTTGGATCCAAAAATACCACAGTGTGGTTTTCACTTGAAGATCTTGTTTTGATTGTAATATTTTTGCGACTAAAAGGTTTAGCATTCTCTCCAAAGCAAGTCATGTTGTTGAGTTCAATAGCATACCCTACCTTGTGATCCATGCTTGGTATGTTATCTCATAATTCAATAAAGTCTATTATCGCCTCATCGATTTGGAAGGTGTCAAGGCATGAAGGGTCTTGTTGGTCCCAGTCAACAAGTTTGGGGTGGATGATGGGCATTGCTTCATCAATTATGGCTAGGATGGGGGTATTAAGGTCATTGTCAGTACTATCCTATTTGTAATCAAGCTCGGGAGGTGACCTATCTCTCCTAGAAGTGTCTTTAGTATCTGGATCCCAAAAGGTCTTGATCCATGCCTCTCCTTCAACTCCTTTATCTTGAAAAATATCAAGAGACTCCTCTTATGTAAAGCTAAAGTACCCATTCATATTTATGTGAATCTATCTCAAAATCACTTTATAGAGCTTTGTCACTGCATATTATAGGGATGTTTGTAGGTGTAAAAGGTTTGTCAACAACTATTATAGGTGTTTTATTTGATGGGGTTGTTGGTGTTGCTTGAGTATCTGAAATGGGCAAGAGTGGTAATATTGAAGGGATTGTCTTTTGTGCACCATAACTCTTTTGCTTGTTTGTTGTATGTGCGAGCTTTGATTGACAAGTCCTTGCATGACTTGGATTTTTCGATGTTGTAGGTTGGTCTACAATGGACATTGTCTTGATTCTGGAAGGGACGAATTTAGAAATTGGCTACTTTTGTTTGCTTGTAAGCCTGAGCTTATAAGAGCCCCCTAAACTAGAATTGAATCTGAGTCCCATTTTATCTCTTTGTTGTAACAAGGGTTGTAATGACTCTTGTACACCTTTCTTGTGGGATCCTAATGCACTATGGTCGTCATAGCCCATCTTTTGAATCATGGTAAAACCTTTACAATACTTCTTTGTAGGGATCTTGATCTGTTATTTACCTTTATCTGAAAGGGTCCTTATAGATCCACCCTGCCAAGTCTTCATCAATAGTTTCTTGTTCTTGTGATCTTCCTAGGATGAATCCATTGAAGTGTATCAATATTGGTTACAATAAGTGGCTTGAGTTCAAAATTTTTGGTTTGCCATGAGTCCTAGGTGAGAGGGGTAGTTGGCCAATACATTTAATTTGGCTAGTGTTATACTCTCCTAGGCTTTCATCCTTTACCTTCATCTTTAGCTTGTCTTTTTTGGGTGTAGGGATTAGTGTACTAGTGAGAGAAGTTGGGTGGACATAGGATGATGAGGCGATGGCTTCTCTATTGTTGGATACCATGATATCTGGTTGATGTCTTCTATTTGTTGGCAATATTACAGTATAACAGACAATGAAAGATTGTTGACATTTCAATAAGGATATTGAGAAGGTTGTTGATGATTATGGACATAACTGATTAAAGATGTTTTACTATCTTGATATTATTATTTTGTCATTGATGTCAAGAAATTGATTTTCTAATTCAGTATGATGTTGCCATATCTTGAGAAGTATGATACGAAGTTTATAAAGAAGTCGGTAAAAGGCACAGTAAAGAATATGATGAATAAAGGGATGAATAAGGTATTCAATGGGCAACTACTACCGAGTCAGACAATGATGAGATCATGATGTTTTAGATTGTTTTAACATCATACATATGTTGTAAATGTAAAGGTTAATACTATATTATGTTACCATGCAAAGAACCTAGTCGGTAATCCCTAAGGTTATTGCTATCAGTTAATGAAGGCAGAATGTCTATTGAGTGAAGTTTAGTATTTACCAAATTACAACCGAGCTATAACAGAATGCATTAAATGTTTACATGTGATATTTAATGAAAGATGTTGATGAGCTAGAGCAGATCAATGATTGGTAAGTTGTGGAAGAAGTTTGTTAACGAATCTAAGGCAATGGAAAGTCGGCATGAAGATCTACAGCTCAGATTGAAACGCAATACCCTAACACAAGTTCCAAGGTGACAATGCAAGTTCCAAGGTAGGGTAAAATGTTTTCAGATCGAAGGATACATTGAACCTGGACAAGATTGAAGATCTGATGGCTATGATTGATTATGGGAAATGTGATCAATGAGATCAAGCGGTTAGAAGATTGTTTATAAATAGGAAACTGTTGATAAACAATGTATGCGGGCAAGTGTATGCATAGGGATGCTACATAGTGATCACCGAGCACAAAAGCTTGAAGACCTGTTAGAATAACAGAGTATAGATGCCCAGCAGCTAGATAGGATTAGTTCTATGTCTAGATTGTATTGAACAAATAGGAATCTACTTTAGCATTTTAGATGTGAAGTTGCAGATAGATTTTTATTACCGTTATTTTGTGAAAGTGACAGAAAATCTCTTAAGCGAGTGGACTTAACATTCTTATATGTAAATCCTTTAGCAAGGTGACATTCTGATTGAGTGTTTGAAATCCTTTGATAAGGTCACTTCTAACAAAGTGAAGATCCTAACAGATCTGAGGGAAATCCCTTAACCGGGTCACATCTAGCAATGTGTTTGTAATCTTTAACAGGATTTGCTTTTAACCGAGCATACTCTAGAAGAGTATATTTCTTAGTGGGTCTGAAATCCCACAGTGGTTTTTCCCTATTTGGGTTTCCATGTTAAATCTAGTGTTATGAGGTTTATATTATTCATATGCTTTTGAGTTTGCATGTTTGACAATTTTTTGGTTATATGACTGATATATATGTTACCGAGGTTGAATCTGATGTTTTTATGGATGATTAAGTTTGTATGATTCACCCCCCCCCCTCTCATCTTGTTGGCTATTGGATTTGTACTTACATTAAGTATCATAACTATCAATTGATATCAGAGCTTTGGACTCCGAAAGGAAAGTTTAAAGGCACTTGAGTTAAAGATCCAAAGATGTACAAGAGGGATGCACCGAAGCTGAACAAGTCAAGTTTCTCCACATGCCAGAAAAGGATGAAGCTACATCTATTAGGAGTTGGAGAATATGTTGTCTATTATTTGGAGAATGATTTCATCACACCGAGCACCTATCCATTGGCAATGGAAGAGATAAAGGCAAAGCAAGAACATATTCAAGCAATGATTGAAATAACATCTACATTGACCGACTCAGAATTTAATGATCGAGAAGGCTGCAATGATGCAAAGGCAATGTGGACTAAGCTCATATCAGTATATGGAGGAGATGAACATGTTCAAAGAGAAAAAGTGGATAGTCTAAGAGGACAACTTGAATCTATGAGGATGAATGAAGGTGAGAACATAACTCAGTACAGTACAAGACTAAAGGAGATTGTAAATCAAATCAAAGGAGCAGGAGGAACTATTGAAGAAAAGGATGTAACAAGTAAGTTGTTAAGAACCCTTCTACCTGCCTATGCAATCCAAGTCTCTGCAATCAATGAATTGAGGTCTGTACCCAATATGCTAGTTTCTTTAGATGCTACTATTGGTAAGCTACATGCATTTGAGTTAAGTAATTTTGATAACAGTGGGTCATTGGTAAATAAAGTTGAATATGCATTCAGTTCTTTTCATATCGATGAAACTAATGATTACAATGATAGAAAGTATAAGTACTCTGAAGGGAATCACAGTGGAGCAAGTGAAAGATTTCGCAAAAACATGGAGGAGGTACACAAACTGTATGAGGAAATCAGAAAGCAAGAAGAGTTTGAAGCACTATTAGCCAGAAGGCTACCGAGAAGAAAAGGTAAGTATAAAGGAAAGCTACCTTTAAAATGTTTCAACTATGATAAGATAGGACATATGGCTTCTAACTGTCCTAGCAAAGAATCTAGTGAAAAAATAGATTACCGAGATGACAGATAGAAAGATAATCATTACAAAGGACACCGAGATTTCAGGAGAAGAGATAAAAAGACATGCCTGATAGCTGATGAAGAATCTAATGATGATAAATCAGATGAGACTGATACAGAGGAAGTTTTTTATGTGGCTATCAAGGATGGATCAGATGAAGAAAGGTATGAAGAAAAAGCCCTAATATCTCACATAAACACTAATGATTCTTGGATTATAGATAGTGGATGCTCACATCATATGACATGAGATAAACACAAGTTTGTTATGTTAGAAGATTATGATGGAGGCTATCTTAGATTTGGTAATGATGCACCATGTCTGGTAAGAGGTAAAGGATCAATAACACTTCTTGATAATGCAAGATGCAATGATGTTTATTGGGTTGAAGGTTTGAAATACAATTTGTTGAGTGTAGCATAGCTAAACAACACAGGTTACCGAATAGAATTTCAGAAAGGAATTGTCAAAGTTCATGACAAGAATGGAAAGTTAGCTACTACCAGGACACAAACAAAAGGTAACACATTTCACCTCGATTCAACTCGGAATAAGTGTTTGCATGCAAAGATAGATGATACTTGGTTATGGCATAAAAGGTTTTGTCATGTTAATTTTGATAATCTGATCAAAATAAGTAAGAAGCACCGAGTAAGAGGTCTACCAAATCTTGAAAAACCTGAGAATGTTATGTGCCGAGGATACCAGATGGGTAAGATGACAAGATCAAACTTTACAAGTAAGTCCTACACTTGTAAAGGAATTTTAGATCTTGTGCACACTGATCTTTGTGGTCGTATGAAAGTTCAGAGTTATTGTGGTGATAAGTAGTTCATATTATTTGAGGATGAATATTCAAGGATGATGTCAGTAATGTTTTTAAAAGAAAAATCAGAAGCTTTTCAAATGTTTAAATGGTACAAGGCTAGAGTTGAAAATGAAACAGGAAGACAACTGAAATGTCTCAGATCAGATAGAGGAGGAGAGTTTACTTCTGATGAGTTCAACCTATTTTGCAATGATCATGGTATAAAAAGACAAGTCTCTGCACCAAGGACTCCATAGCAGAATGGGATAGCTGAGAGAAGGAACATATCTATTGTGGATTGTGCTAGAACACTAATGATTAAGAAGAAGGTTCCACAAACATTTTGGAGAGAAGCAATAAGCATAGCTGTTTACACCTTGAACCGAGTTCAATTGAAGAAAGGTACTTTGAAGACACCTTATGAGATCTGGTATGATAAGAAACCTAATGTTAGTTATTTTAAAATCTTTGGGAGTAAATGCTATGTTCATAAAGATGATAGAAATGGTATGTTTGATCAGAAAAGTGAAGAAGGAATATTTCTAGGTTATTCTTCTAGAAACAAAGCATCTAAATGTCTGATCAAATCATCTAACAAAATAGTAGAAAGTGCAAATGTGAAAATTGATGAACTTGCAGAAAGAAATGATGAAGGTAATTCCAAAGAACCAGAAGACTATGATGAATTTGTCTATGTGCAAACGAGAAGTCCTACCGAGATAACTATTGAAGAAAATGAAAGAAATATCCAATTACTGAGTGATGAAGAAGATCATACAGAGCCTACCAAGCCTGTATTAGCCAAGTATGTCAGAAGAAATCATGCACCAAGTCAGATTATAGGAGATAAGGATGATCCAGTGATGAAAAGGAACAAACTAAGACAGAACACATGTTTGATATCTGAATTTGAATCGAGAATAGTGAAAGAGGCATTTAACAGTGAAGATTGGATAAATGCTATGACAGAAGAGATTGATCAAATCAAGAAGATTGACACATGGACACTGGTCCCAAGATCGAAGGACAAAAATGTAATCGGTACAAAGTGGATCTTTAGAAACAAGCTAAATGAAAAAGGTGAGGTCATTCGGAACAAAGCAAGACTAGTTTGCAAAGGTTATGCCCAAGAAGAAGGAATTGATTGTGGTGAGACTTTTGCACCTATGGTAAGACTTGAAGGAGTAAGAACATTGTTGGAATATGCTGCTTACAAGAATTTCAAGGTATATCAAATGGATGTCAAATCTGCATTTCTGAATGGTATGTTAGAAGAAGAAGTTTTCATTGAACAACCTGAAGGATTTGTTGAAGGAGAAAATAAAGATCAGGTATGTAAGTTGAACAAAGCTTTATATGGTTTGAAACAAGCACCAAGAGCATGGTATGAAAGATTGCACTCTTATTTGATTAAGATTGGTTTTATAAGGACAAGTGAGAACAACAACATGTACATGAAGAATGATGAAAATGGAATACTAATTCAGCCATATTTGTTGTTGATATTATATTTTGTGGAAATGACTCTTTATGCAAGAACTTTGGAAATGAAATGAGAAAAGAATTTGAGATGTCATTAATCGGTGAGATAAAGTATTTAATAGGTTTACAGATACTGCAAACAAAAAATGAGATTTTCATTACCCAATCCAAGTACATAAAGGAAATCTTGAAGATATTTGGAATGGAGGATTAAAAACCAGCAAGTACTCCTATGACTACCAACTGTAAACTATCAAAGAATGATGAATCTGCATCTGTTGATGAAACACTTTACCGATCTATGATTGGAAAGTTGCAATATGTTGTTCACAGCAGGCCAGATATAGCACATGCAGTAGGTATTGTTGCAAGATTTTCTGCAGATCCTAAGGAAACACACATGATGGCAATCAAAATAATTTTCAGATACTTAAAAGGCACTGAAGATTATGGCTTAGTATATCAAAAAGGAAATGATTTTAATTTAAAATTTTATACTGATGCTGATTGGGCAGGCAACATTGATGACAGGAAAAGCACAAGTGGAGGAGCTTTCTTTTTAGGATAAAGACTACTGAGTTGGCTTAGCAAGAAACAAGGATGTGTTTCTTAGTCAACAACAGAAGCTGAATATGTTGCTGCAGCACTGAATTGTACCAACATTGCATGGATCAAACAACTGTTAGAAGGTATAAATGAGAAAGTTACCGAGCCTGTAACTATATTCTATGATAACACTAGTGCCAACAATATTTCAAAGAATCCTGTTATGCACTTTAAGACAAAGCACGTATCTATCAAATATCATTATCTTAGAGAAGAAGCTCAAGAGAAGAAAGTGGTGTTGGAATATGTTAGCACAAAGGAGAAAATAGCAGATATCTTCACCAAGCCACTACCAAAGGACACTTTTGAATATCTCAGAAGTAAGTTAGGGGTCCTACCCCTATCTTCTACTCACTGACCGAGTTCGGTGAAAGCATCAATCCGATGACTCTCTTGAATATCTTTTGGGAGTTGATGTTGGAGTTATACACTTTAGAAGGTTTTCTAAAAGTGTACTGGAATTAATACTGGAATAATACAGAGAATTATACAGGGAACAAGAATTGAAGACAAATGCTTTGACCGAGACTCACTTGATACACAACAGCAGGAAATAACTTCTTACAAATAGAAATTATGTTTTAGTTCTTTTCTTTTTGGCATTGTTGTCAAAGAGGGAGAAGACCTACCAAGGGGGAGAAGACTAATGTATGGAGAAGACTGAGAGAAGACTACAGATTGAAATAAAGACTAAAAACAGAGGAGAAGTCTAATATATGGGGGAGAGCATTTCAGCATTTTAGAATCATAGCAATCAGAATCTTTTAAAGGTCAAATCAATTGGTTTTTCCATCAATGCCAAAGGGGGAGATTGTTG
>NC_081411.1:15000-28638 GCF_030272615.1 Cryptomeria japonica | reverse complement strand
ACAAAATAGTAGAAAGTGCAAATGTGAAAATTGATGAATTTGTAGAAATAAATGATGAAGGAAATTCCAAAGAACTAGAAAATTATGAAGAATTTGTTTATGTTCAACCGAGAAGTCCTACCGAGAAAGCTGCAGAAGAAAATGAAGATAATATCTAGTTACCGAGTGATGAAGAAGATCATACAGAACCTACCGAGCCTATATTAGCCAAATATATCAAAAGAAATCATGCATCAAGTCAGATTATAGAAGATAAGGATGATCTAGTGATGACAAGGAACAAACTGAGACAGAACACATGTTTGATATCTGAATTTGAACCGAGAATAGTAAAAGAGGCATTTAGTAATGAAGATTGGATAAATGCTATGATAGAAGAAATTGAACAAATCAAGAAGAATGAAACATGGACACTGGTCCCAAGACCGAAGGACAAAAATGTAATTGGTACAAAGTGGATTTTCAGAAACAAGCTAAATGAAAAAGGAGAGGTATGAATGAGAAAGTTGGCTTAGCAAGAAACAAGGATGCATTTCACAGTCAACAGCTGAAGTTGAATATGTCACTGCAGCATTGAATTGTACCAATATAGCATAGATCAAACAACTGTTGGAAGGTATGAATGAGAAAGTTACCGAACCAGTAACTATATTATGTGATAATACTAGTGCCATTAACATTTCAAAGAATCTTGTAATGCACTCTAAGACAAAGCATATCTCTATAAAGTATCATTATCTCAGAGAAGAAGTTCAAGAGAAGAAAGTTGTGTTGGAATATATTAGTTCAAAGGAACAAATAGCAGATATTTTCACAAAGCCATTGCCAATGGACACTTTTGAGTATCTCAGAAATCAGTTAGGGGTCCTACCCCTATCTAGTACTCACTGATAGTGTTTAGGGTTAAGGGTTTAGGGTTTTAGGTTTTAGGGGTTTAGGGTTTAGGGTTTTGGGGTTCAGGTTTGGGGTTCGGGTTTAGGGTTTAGGGTTTTGGGGTTTAGGGTTTTCGGGTTTCAGGTTTCGGGTTTTCGGGTTTAGGGTTTAGGCTTTAGGGTTTAAAGATTTTTGAAGCACTCGCAACGAAGCTAAAAAACCAAAAGAATTTAGACTTAGGGAAAAAAAAAATTTAACTTCAAAAATTTTTTTATAGAGAAAATTTTCAACTTAGAAAAAATTAAACATAGGAAAAATAGACAAGTTTAGAGTAGACATTAAAAATATTTTTGATTCATTCCAAAACATGTTTCGCCTTTACAGGCTCATTAGTTGGAAACAAAAAAGAAAATAAATACAATGTCATGGTTTAAATAATGAGTGGAAAACAAATCCACAAACATTAAGAAACCAGAAAACTAAACAAGTCTAAAACCACTAGAAACTAAAACCATGGTTTTATCAAAATTCAAATTTGAAAATTTTGAATTTGAAAACCATTTACAAAGAAAGATTCTAAAAATGCCTGAATGAAAAAGGCAACTACCAAGGTTTGAAATTTGAATTTCAAACCGTTGCAATGCAAGTTTCTAAAAATTGCCCAAATGAATAAGGCAATAATTTGAAAAAACAATCTTTCCAAATCTTTCCAAATCTCACCAAAAACTGAAATAGGCAAGTATTCGAAAAGATGAAGAAACTTGCCAAAATCGTCATGTGTAAAGCAATCTTTCCAAATCCCACCAAAAACTGAAATAGGCAAGAATTTGAAATATGGAGAATCTTTCCAAAATCATCATGAGATCAAGAATCTTCAAGAGATCAACTCAAAATTTGAAAACATTCTTAATTAAAAATTTAAATACTTTCCAAAATTAAAATTAAAATTCGTAAATTCATAAGATAAAGTCAAAAGGTCAAAAATAACATAATGCTATTTTTGAAAATAATTATAAAGTTTAATTTTCAAATTTGTAAATATTTAATATTGAGTAAATCAATATTAAATAAATTTGAATTAAAACTTTAGAATTAAGGAAGACTTTAAATAATGAATTATATCATAATTTAAATTAAATTTTTTAAAAATAATTAAATTAGAAATTAAAAAATGGAATTAAGAGTTAAACCTACTTCTCGAAACAAAGGAACCAAGCTTCCTAGGATTTCTCCAAGAAATCCGAAGAAAAGGAATATGTTGCAGCACGGGAACTTTCTGGCAGAGCCTAAAAAGTTTAGGGTTTGGGGTTTGGGGTTTGGGGGTTTAGGGTTTAGGGTTTTTGAGGGTTTAGGGTTTTTGAGGGTTGAGGGTTGTGGGTTGGGGGTTTAGGGTTTTTGGGTTTAGGGTTTAGGGAGCCCTGAGAAAAATAAAGAGCTCTAATTCGCAGGGAGGATTAAAGATTTGGCGATGAAGAGAAGCAGCGACATGGCAAACATCAAAGGCAAACGTGTAGCGAAAGAGTTTAGGGTTAAAAATTTATGATAAAACACTTGTTGCAAAGATGTAAACCATAAAAAAGAGATGCTAAATGGAACAATGAATTCATTAAAAATAACGTCCATACATGTTTCAGGGGAATCTCACCCCCTCATTAGTGGACTTGGTTACAAATAATGAGGAACAAAGGGGTATTTAAAGGAAAAAGTGGAGACAAATCCACTTAACCTAACCCACCAATAAAGCAAACTCAACTCCTCGAAAAACGAGGGTCTCAAACCTAGGACAAAAACAAACACCCACATAGACATGGGAATGCGCGGGAACTTTTTGGCACGCAGGCCGAATAAGTTTAGGGTTTAGGGTTTAGGGATTAAAGATTTTTGGAACACTGGCAGCGAAGCTAAAAAATCAGAAGAATTTAGACTAAGAGAGAAAAAATTTTAACTTAGAAAAAAAAATTTCGACTTAGAAAAAATTTTAACTTAGAAAAAATTAGATATAGGAATAATAGACAAGTTTAGTTTAGAAAAGACATGGAAAATATTTTTGATTCATTCCAAAACATGTTTCGCTTTTACAGGCTCATCAGTTGGAAACAAAAAAGAAAATAATTACAATGCCAAGGTTTTAAATAATGAGTGGAAAACAATCCATGATCATTAAAAAACCATAAAACTAAACAAGTCTAAAAACCACTAGAAACTAAAACCATGGTTTCCTGAGATTCAAATTTGAAAATTTGAATTCGAAAACCAATTTACAAGGAAAGATTCTAAAAATGCCTGAGTGAAAAAGGCAACTTTCTAAGTTTGAAATTTGAATTTCAAACCGTTACAAAGCAAGTTTCAAAAAATTGCCCAAATGAATAAGACAATAATCTGAAAAATATCTAAATCTAAATCTTTTCAAATCTCACCAAAAACTGAAAATGGCAAGTATTTGAAAGATGAAGAAACTTGCCAAAATCTTCATGAGTTCGAAATCCCTCCAAAACTGAATTTAGGAAAGAATTTGAAAGATGAAGAATCTTTCCAAAACCAATCATAAGATCAAGAAACTTTCCAAAAATGAACAAGAGATCAACTCAATAATTCAAAAAACATTCTTAATTAAAAATTTAAATACTTTCAAAGTTTTAAATTTAAATTCGTAAATTCATAAAATAAAGTCAAATAGTCAAAAATAACATAATGCTATTTTTGAAAATTAATTAAAAAGTTTAAGTTTCAAATTGGTAAATATTTAATATTGAGTAAATCAATATTAAATAAATTTGAATTAAAACTTTAGAATTAAAGAAGACTTTAATTAATGAATTAAATTTAAATCAAAATTGTTATGAAAATACTTAAATTTAAAATTAAAAAATGCAAAATGAACTAAGAGTTAAACCTGCTTCTCGTAACAAAGGAACCAAGCTTCCGAGGATTTCTCCAGCAAATCCGAGGAAAAGGAATATGATGCAATGCGGGAACTTTCTGGCAGAGCCCAAAAAGTTTAGAGTTTAGGGCACCCCCCAAGTTCATCGTTTTAGTGTTCTCACTAAAATCAAGCTTGAGGACAAGGGGGGTCCTCTTTCTTATCTCAGGTGCAGACACCTTGTGAAGAAGCGCAACTTTGTCCTTTGTAGAAACCTGAGAGAAGCAATGATGAAGAAACATTCTTGTGTAAGAGCCCGTAATCTGAAATAGAGCATCTTCTTGAGACGAACAAAACCAGCAAGATTAGATTCCCGAAGAAGGAATCTCCTGATCTCACTAATGATAAATGAGCATTTCTGATGCAAGGGATGCCAAGATGAAAAGGGAATGTACTGGTAAGCATTCAACTCCTTCTGAAAGCACTGAGAGGAGAGAATACCGGTGGCATCAAAATTTGAACCCTTGAAGAAATGGATATCCAGAAGCACAATTGAGGTAGAAGAGATAACTGAAGTGATATTAATCTTTGGATAATAACTGGCATAAGCAGAAAGATATTGGTGAAGAGAATCCTCTGAACCACCCCAAACACCTACTGCATCATCAATGTATCTTCTATAAAACAGAAGAGGAGATAAATCCACAATAGAAGATAGCTTGCTTTCCAAATGACATAGAAACAAACAAGCATAGACCACTGCAAAATTACTCCCCATAGCTGTACCTCTGATTTGCTTATAAATCAACCCATCAAATTCAAGGAAATGATAATGTAAAACCAACTCCGCAAGCCTCATGATCAAAGGAATGAGGGAAAGGTTCAACTTGTGCTCTGCAAAGTAAAGAGACAACATTTCTTTCAAGGCAGTAAGACCCAAAGCAGTGGGTATACTAGGATAAAGAGATTCTACATCGAATGAAAAGAGGAAACAATCTCTAGGGAAAGAGAGAGATCTCAAGTCCTGAAGCAGTGAAAGGGAATCTGCAAGATGGTTAGGTTGAGCCAACAAAATTGGGAGAAGCATAAAATGCAGAAACTTAGAAACAGGCTCAAGGAAGTATCCTGAATAAGAACAAATAGGTCTACCAACCAAGGTGGGCTTATGAATTTTAGGCAAGAGGTAAAAAGCACATGGACGTGCTTGAGAAATTGGATTCTTCAAAAGGAATCTTTCGACATTCTTAAGGAAAAAAGAATATCTAGAAAGAATAGCTTGAAGTTCAATTTGCATTACCTGCCAAGGTACCTCTTCAACCAAACAGTAAACATTATGATCACCAAGTTGCCGCTTGCCCTCATTAACATACCAGGATTTATCCAAAACCACAAGACCCAAATTTTTGTCTGCTGGTTTGATAATTATGGAAGGATCTCTTTGAAGAGATTTGAGGGCTTTGAGAAGCCTGGAAGGTAGCATAGGAGATGCAGAAAAAGAGACACCTGCCATTTTTTGAGAAACAATACTCTCCCCAACTTTAATAATGTCTTCGAGCATCAAAGATGGATTCAGAGGATTCCAAGAAGAGTTGGAAGACCGAAACTGATATGGAAAAATGCCTGAAAAAGCAAGATTAATATCAACAGGAACAACTGGATCTTCGCCGAAAAAAGCACGAAGACGAATCCTTCTAGCAAAAGCTCTGTATTCTGAAAGAATATCTTGAGGCAACATAGGGGGAGGACGGGGAATATACTTCAACCCGAGGCCAAGAACTCTCCTCTCATCAAAAGAAAGATGTCACGAGGAAAGATTATGAATAGCCGGATTAGAAATCCGACGTTCAACCTCAGCAGGAGTCTTTCTAGAGAAAAGAATAAGAGAGAAGATTTCAAGGCTAATGACAGGTCCCCAGAAACTTACACGAAGTTGGGAGCGGAAGCTTTTGGAGGAGCCCTCTGAACAGAGCGACTTCAACCCTGATTGAAAGCAAACTGGCGTCCTTGATTCTGTCTTTGATTCTGAAAAAGCGTTGGATCATGTCTTTGAAAACCCCCAAAGTTCTGAATCAGATTCTTTCCAGAAGAGGGATTTTTTAATAGTCCCTTGTTTCCGAAGGAGGAGGAGGGCGGTTCTGCAAACTGGATAGACCGACCTATTCTCTGCCTTGATGGGGATCTTGAGAGCTGCCTTCCAGAGACAGTTGATGTGTTCCTCCGGGTAGAAGACCCGGAGTGAAGCCTGTTTTTTGGCATAGAAGGCTTCTTTTGCTATGAAAGCTTGTTTTGCTGAGAAAACAAATTCTGTTGGGAAGACAATTTCTTCTTCTTATTCTTATGATTCTTAGACTTTGCCTTAGTCTTAGAAACATCCACAGAATTAGGAGATACGGCAGCACGAACCTCCTTTTGAATTTGTTTCTGCAAATCTCTCTGAAGAGAAGAAAATTTATCATTTATTAGTTTAGCAATAGATTTCTCTGGAGGTAACTGATCTACATCCACCATGGATTGATCACGGGCCTCTTGCCTAGAAATTTCAGCAGCATCCTGAACAGACTGTTTAAGGACTTTGGCTAAAACAAAATCATTACATTCAGCTATAAAGAAATCTTTAGCAAGCTTATTCCAATCAACAGTAGGTACAGAAAAATCACCAAGAAAAATTTGCTTATCAATAACATCTATGGTAGATTGTAAAGAACTCAAAAAAGAATTTACAAATTTCTCAATGGCAAGAATATGATTTTTAGAAGTAATATCCATAGCTTCAATATAAGAGAGAAGAAACTTTTGGTTTACATCAGCCTAAAGGCTTTCGAAGCTGGAAACTAGAAGATTATTTCCCTTGGAATCATTAATAGTCACCTTCAGAGGCTTCATTCGAAGATTTTTAGGAAGCGAGCCAGCATCTTTAAAAACTCAGAGTTTTCGTAAGAACTCAATAGATCTATCTGCAACAGAATGTAATCTCTTATATTCCTTCAAAGAAGAAATAATGAGGGAAGAAATTGCATCTGGGAGATCACTGGGCGGCTTCTTTGACTGATTGGAAGAATTTTTATGACGACGAGAAGCATCGCCATCTACATTATCCTCCACATTAATAACAGAATCAGCATTAATTTCAACACCAGCAGAAAATTCATTATTTGCAACTGAATTTTCTTCGTGACCGACGTCATTGATATTACCCACGGCTCTGAGTATTTTTCTACAGGCGGCCTGTGCATTTAATTCCTCGTGGGAGGTGTGAAATTTGTTTTTATTTCCATGTGCCTTGCGGGCTCCATGGTCTGCGTGGGCTGCAAGATTGTCGTGGGTTTCATGAGCCTCATGGGCTTCATGGTCCGTGAAGGCTTCATGAGCCTCGTGGGCACCATGACTCACGCAGGCTCCATCACCCACAGTGGCAGCAGCCTTCGCGTGGGAAGAAAACTTTGCGTGGGGGTTGGGGAAGCCAAGGGACCCGCCACGATGTACTCCGCCAGCAAGAAGATCATCTCCAGTGACAAAACCAACGCGAGCATCAGTAGCATCAACTTGTTCAATGTGAACCCGATCAACAGCTTGATCATTGTGAACTCGATCAGAACCGGAAGACGATTCAACACCCTAGAGGGAGCGACGGATTTGATCCAAATTTTCATCAATATTTTCAATTTGGTTATCCCGAGTTTCTTTTTCTTGATCAAGTTGGTGAACAATTTGCAGCAGATGATTTTGAATAGTAGAGAACATGGAAACATGAGGATCCGCTTCAGATAAAGAAGGAGCTGAGTCTGGATCAAAAGAAAGAGCAGCACAAGAGCATGTGCGAATTTGGTGACCAGAGGCATCATTCACAGGGCCTGCAGTTGATGAAGGTCTCTCAACTACGGGAATGTGGGTAGTAGTTGCATGGTCAGACACTGGTTTTTTAGCTGGAGCCATCGTGTGAAAAAAAGTTTAGGGATTAAAGATTTTTGGAACACTGGCAGCGAAGCTAAAAAATCAGAAGAATTTAGACTAAGAGAGAAAAAAATTTAACTTAGAAAAAAAAATTTCAACTTAGAAAAAATTAGATATAGGAATAATAGACAAGTTTAGTTTGTAAAAGACATGGAAAATATTTTTGATTCATTCCAAAACATGTTTCGCCTTTACAGGCTCATCAGTTGGAAACAAAAAAGAAAATAGTTACAATGCCAAGGCTTTAAATAATGAGTGGAAAACAATCCACGATCATTAAAAAACCATAAAACTAAACAAGTCTAAAAACCACTAGAAACTAAAACCATGGTTTCTTGAGATTCAAATTTGAAAATTTGAATTCGAAAACCAATTTACAAGGAAAGATTCTAAAAATGCCTGAGTGAAAAAGGCAACTTTCGAAGTTTGAAATTTGAATTTCAAACCGTTACAAAGCAAGTTTCAAAAAATTGCCCAAATGAATAAGACAATAATCTGAAAAATATCTAAATCTAAATCTTTCCAAATCTCACCAAAAACTGAAAATGGCAAGTATTTGAAAGATGAAGAAACTTGCCAAAATCTTCATGAGTTCGAAATCCCTCCAAAACTGAATTTAGGAAAGAATTTGAAAGATGAAGAATCTTTCCAAAACCAATCATGAGATCAAGAAACTTTCCAAAAATGAACAAGAGATCAACTCAATAATTCAAAACACATTCTTAATTAAAAATTTAAATACTTTCAAAGTTTTAAATTTAAATTCGTAAATTCATAAAATAAAGTCAAATAGTCAAAAATAACATAATGCTATTTTTGAAAATTAATTAAAAAGCTTAAGTTTCAAATTGGTAAATATTTAATATTGAGTAAATCAATATTAAATAAATTTGAATTAAAACTTTAGAATTAAAGAAGACTTTAATTAATGAATTAAATTTAAATTAAAATTGTTATGAAAATACTTAAATTTAAAATTAAAAAATGCAAAATGAACTAAGAGTTAAACTTGCTTCTCGTAACAAAGGAACCAAGCTTCTGAGGATTTCTCCAGCAAATCTGAGGAAAAGGAATATGATGTAGCGCGGGAACTTTCTGGCAGAGCCCAAAAAGTTTAGGGTTTAGGGTTTAGGGTTTGGGGTTTAGGGTTTGGGGTTTGGGGTTTAGGGTTTGGGGTTTGGGGTTTGGGGTTTGGGGTTTAGGGATTAAATATTTTTGGAACACTGGTAGTGAAGCTAAAAAATCAGAAGAATTTAGACTAAGAGAGAAAAAATTTTAACTTAGAAAAAAAAATTTCAACTTAGAAAAAATTTTAACTTAGAAAAAATTAGATATAGGAATAATAGACAAGTTTAGTTTAGGGTTTAGGGTTTGGGGTTTGGGGTTTAGGGTTTGGGGTTTGGGGTTTAGGGTTTAGGGTTTAAGGGTTTAAGGGTTTAGGGTTTAGGGTTTAAGGGTTTTAGGGTTTAAGGTTTAAGGGTTTAAGTGTTTAAGGGTTTTAGGGTTTAAGGGTTTAAGGGTTTTAGGGTTTAAGGTTTAAGGTTTAAGGGTTTAAGGGTTTTAGGGTTTAGGGTTTTAGGGTTTAGGGTTTTGGGTTTAGGGTTTGGGGTTTGGGGTTTGGGGTTTGGGGTTGGGGGTTTGGGGTTTGGGGTTTAGGGATTAAAGATATTTGGAACACTGGCAGTGAAGCTAAAAAAATAGAAGAATTTAGACTAAGAGAGAAAAAAATTTAACTTAGAAAAAAAATTTTCAACTTAGAAAAAATTTTAACTTAGAAAAAATTAGATATAGGAATAATAGACAAGTTTAGTTTAGGGTTTAGGGTTTGGGGTTTGGGGTTTGGGGTTTGGGGTTTAGGGTTTTAGGGTTTGGGTTTTAGGGTTTAAGGTTTAGGGTTTAGGGTTTAGGGTTTGGGGTTTGGGGTTTAGGGATTAAAGATTTTTGGAACACTGGCAGTGAAGCTAAAAAATCAGAAGAATTTAGACTAAGAGAGAAAAAATTTTAACTTAGAAAAAAAAATTTCAACTTAGAAAAAATTTTAACTTAGAAAAAATTAGATATAGGAATAATAGACAAGTTTAGTTTGGGGTTTGGGGTTTGGGGTTTAGGGTTTAGGGTTTAGGGTTTTAGGGTTTGGGTTTTAGGGTTTAAGGGTTTAGGGTTTAGGGTTTAGGGTTTTTTTTTTTTTTTTTTTTTAGGGTTTAGGGTTTCGGGTTTCGGGTTTGGGGTTTGGGGTTTGGGGTTTGGGGTTTGGGGTTTGGGGTTTAGGGATTAAAGATTTTTGGAACACTGGCAGTGAAGCTAAAAAATCAGAAGAATTTAGACTGAGGGTTTAGGGTTTAGGGTTTCGGGTTATGGGTTAGGGGTTTTGGGTTTAGGGGTTTTGGGTTTAGGGGTTTGGGTTTTGGGTTTTGGGTTTTGGGTTTAGGGTTTAGGGTTTAGGGTTTAGGGTTTTAGGGTTTCAGGGTTCAGGGTTCAGGGTTCAGGGTTTGGGGTTTGGGGTTTAGGGTTTAGGGTTTTAGGGTTTAGGGTTTAGGGTTTATGGTTGAGGGTTGAGGGTTGAGGGTTGAGGGTTTTAGGGTTTTAGGGTTTTAGGGTTTAGGGTTTAGGGTTTAAGGGTTTAGGGTTTAAGGGTTAAGGGTTAAGGGTTAAGGGTTAAGGGTTTAGGGTTTAGGGTTTAGGGTTTAGGGTTTTAGGGTTTAGGGTTTTAGGGTTTTAGGGTTTAGGGTTTGGGGTTTGGGGTTTGGGGTTTGGGGTTTGGGGTTTGGGGTTTAGGGTTTAGGGTTTTAAAAAATTAGGGTTTAGGGTTTAGGGTTTAGGGTTTAGGTTTAGGGTTTAGGGTTTGGGGTTTGGGGTTTGGGGTTTGGGGTTTAGGGTTTAGGGTGTAAAAAAAATTAGGGTGTAAAAAAATTTAGGTTTTAGGGTTTAGGGTTTGGGGTTTGGGGTTTGGGGTTTAGGGTTTGGGGTTTGGTGTTTGGGGTTTGGGGTTTAGGGTTTAGGGTTTAAAAAATTTAGAGTTAAAAAATTTAGAGTTAAAAAATTCAGAGTTAAAAAATTTAGAGTTAAAAAATTCAAGAGATCACTGGCTGCGAAGGAAGAAATCCAGAAAAAACATAAAGAGTAGACAAATAGCTAAGAAAGGAACATGCAAATTTTCATTGAGCTGTTCAAAACTAGTTTCGGGGAATTCACCCCTCATCAGTTGAACTCAAACTGAAAAATACATGTAAGGGGAGGAGATTAAATAGAAAGTGGAAACAAATCCACTGTTTCTAAAATCATCCTCGAAAAACTAAAAAGTCTACTCAAGTTACAAAATATGAATATTACAATGCTTTTAGAAGAGATGCCCATGTGTCTTTTTTCAAAAATGATTAATAATTAATTAGTAATTAATAGTTAATAGTTAAAAAGTAACTATTAACAAATAATTGATAATTAAAAAATTAATTAGTAATTAATAGTTAAGAAGTAACTATTAATAAGTAATTAATTAATAACTATTAAAGTAACTATTTAAATTAACATTAATAATTAATAATAAGAATTATTAATTATTAATAGAAATAGTTAATTTAAATAGTTAATTTTAATCATGAGGCATAGATCTATGGGACAAAGGTCTATGAGAGAAGAATCTACTTCTCATCAAGAAGGACCCAAGTCATCGAGGGTTACGCCAACAGATTCTCGGAAGAGGAATATGGCGAAGCGCGGGGACTTTTTGGCAAAGCCGAAAGAGTTTAGGGTTTAGGGTTTAGGGTTTTAGGGTTTTAGGGTTTAGGGTTTGGGGTTAGGGTTTAGGGTTTAGGGTTTAGGGTTTGGGGTTTTAGGGTTTAGGGTTTTGGGTTTTGGGGTTTAGGGTTTAGGGTTTAGGGTTTAGGGTTTAGGGAGAAGGTGAGGATTATGGAGAGACCTTTGCACCAATTTCTAGATTAGAAGGAGTGAGAATGTTGCATATAAGGGATTTAGGGTTTAGGGTTTGGGGTTTAGGGTTTAGGGTTTAGGGTTTAGGGAGAAGGTGAGGATTATGGAGAGACCTTTGCACCAATTTCTAGATTAGAAGGAGTGAGAATGTTGCATATAAGGGATTTAGGGTTTAGGGTTTTGGGTTTAGGGTTTAGGGTTTAGGGTTTAGGGTTTGGGGTTTGGGTTTTAGGGTTTTAGGGTTTAGGGTTTAGGGTTTAAAAAATTTAGAGTTAAAAAATTTAGAGTTAAAAAATTAGAGTTAAAAAATTTAGAGTTAAAAAATTTAGAGTTAAAAAATTCAGAGTTAAAAAATTTAGAGTTAAAAAATTCAAGAGATTAGGGTTTAGGGTTTAGGGTTTAGGGTTTAGGGTTCGGGGTTGGGTTTAGGGTTTAGGGTTTCAGGTTTAGGGTTTAGGGTTTAGGGTTTGGGGTTTGGGGTTTGGGGTTTAGGGTTTTGGGTTTGGGGGTTTTGGGTTTAGGGTTTGGGGTTTGGGGTTTAGGGTTTGGGGTTTCGGGTTTCGGGTTTAGGGTTTAGAGTTTTGGGTTTTGGGTTTTGGGGTTTAGGGTTTCGAGTTTAGGGTTTAGGGTTTAGGGTTTGGGGTTTGGGGTTTGGGGTTTAGGGTTTAGGGTTTAGGGTTTAGGGTCCCTCTCCCGGATTACAAAGATGAGCACGAAGGCTTTGATACCAACTTTTGGAAAGGTCGGGCAAGGCAAACCAGAACAAAGCCTGGGCTTAGGGTTTAGGGTTTAGGGTTTAGGGTTTAGGGTTTAGGTTTTAGGGTTTAGGGTTTAGGGTTTTAGGGTTTAGGGTTTAGGGTTTAGGGTCCCTCTCCCGAATTACAAAGATGAGCACGAAGGCTCTGATACCAACTTTTGGAAAGGTCAGGCAAGGCAAACCAGAACAAAACCTGGGCTTAGGGCTTAGGGTTTAGGGTTTAGGGTTTAGGGTTTGGGGTTTGGGGTTTGGGGTTTGGTTTTGGGGTTTGGGTTTTGGGTTTAGGGTTTAGGGTTTAGGGTCCCTCTCCCGGATTACAAAGATGAGTGCCAAGGCTCTGATACCAACTTTTGGAAAGGTCGGGCAAAGGCAAACCAGAACAAAGCCTGGGCTTACCAAAACCAAATACTCTTTCAAAGCTGTCTATTACAAACTGCGGAATTACAAATTAGACGTGCTTTCAAACTAAAAACTTAGACTCAAAACTAATGTAATACAAGAAAATTTCATAGAAAATATGCGATGCCTTCCTCATAGCCTTGGAGTCCCCTTTATAGAGTTTGGGAGTTGGTTGAGGCTTACAGATTGAGGACACTTGGCATGCATCGGACAGACCGACCGGTGAGTGGAGACCGCACTCACGAAGAGATAAGATTCCGTATGTACACATCTTTGGTGGTGACAGCCACTTTGGATTCGGATAACCTTATCTTTTATTTATGGACAAACGTGTGGGACCCCTACACGTGGAGGGTTGCTTTACAGCCGAAAGCAAATATGGCAAGGAATCTTTGATCACGAGATTTCAAACTCGTGCCTACTTTATCATGAGTGGGCTTACGGACCCTAGGACAGGTGGGTCAGACCTTTGTCAGTTTGATTACATGGCCGACAATAACCATGATGAGTGATAGACCCACTCATTAGTCGGTGTCAGGCCAGCCATCTGAGTCATCTTCCTGAGGAAGCTGACTGTCTGGTAGATCACCGTAAAGTGCATGATTGAGCGTGGTTGAGTCTGGACTGCTTGGTTCGGAGAGAAGAAGAGCAGGAGGAAGTTCATCATACCATGCCAGAGTCTGGTAAATGTAGTGATTCCAGACTGGGCCTCTTCGATGGTCATTGTCTCGAGAAAATTGGTGAAAACAATACACCCAGGTTGAGACATTGTAGTTGACGATTAGGCGAATTCGATCGATGATTGGGATGTTCAGATATATCCCTTGAGGTCCAAAATTATTGATCAGATCCCGATTCCAAAGAGTATTTT
>NC_081411.1:0-12500 GCF_030272615.1 Cryptomeria japonica | reverse complement strand
ATTCTTATTATTAATTATTAATGTTAATTTAAATAGTTACTTTAATAGTTATTAATTAATTACTTATTAATAGTTACTTCTTAACTATTAATTACTAATTAATTTTTTAATTATTAATTATTTGTTAATAGTTACTTTTTAACTATTAACTATTAATTACTAATTAATTATTAATCATTTTTGAAAAAAGACACATGGGCATATCTTCTAGAAGCATTGTAATATTCATATTTTGTAACTTGAGTAGACTTTTTAGTTTTTCGAAGATGATTTTAGAAACAGTGGATTTGTTTCCACTTTCTATTTAATCTCCTCCCCTTACATGTATTTTTCAGTTTGAGTTCAACTGATGAGGCGTGAATTCCCCGAAACTAGTTTTGAACAACTCAATGAAAATTTGCATGTTCCTTTCTTAGCTATTTGTCTACTCTTTATGTTTTTTCTGGATTTCTTCCTTCGCAGCCAGTGATCTCTTGAATTTTTTAACTCTGAATTTTTTAACTCTGAATTTTTTAACTCTAAATTTTTTAACTCTAAATTTTTTAAACCCTAAACCCTAAACCCCAAACCCCAAACCCCAAACCCTAAACCCTAAAACCCTAAACCCCAAACCCTAAACCCTAAACCCTAAATTTTTTTACACCCTAAATTTTTTTACACCCTAAACCCCAAACCCCAAACCCCAAACCCCAAACCCTAAACCCCAAACCCCAAACCCCAAACCCCAAACCCCAAATCCCAAACCCCAAACCCGAAACCCTAAACCCTAAACCGTAACCCTAAACCCTAAACCCTAAACCCTCAACCCTCAACCCTAAACCCTTAACCCTTAACCCTTAAACCCTAAACCCTTAAACCCTAAACCCTAAACCCTAAAACCCTCAACCCTCAACCCTCAACCCTCAACCCTCAACCCTAAACCCTAAACCCTAAAACCCTAAAACCCTAAAACCTAAACCCCAAACCCCAAACCCCAAACCCTAAACCCTAATTGCAGCCACTTGAAATTTTATTTCTTGTAAACCCTAAACCCTAAACCCTAAACCCTATTTATACCCCGCTTGTGTAATGTAATTTGCAAGTTCACTGATGAAGGGGTGAAACTCCCCTGAAACATGTTTGGGCATTTTCAATAATGAATACAAATTTTCATTCCAAGTTTGCTAAGTTCGAATTTTTTCAATTGCAGCCACTTGAAATTTTATTTCTTGTAAACCCTAAACCCTAAACCCTAAACCCTAAACCCTATTTATACCCCGCTTGTGTAATGTAATTTGCAAGTTCACTGATGAAGGGGTGAAACTCCCCTGAAACATGTTTGGGCATTTTCAATAATGAATACAAATTTTCATTCCAAGTTTGCTAAGTTCAAATTTTTTCAATTGCAGCCACTTGAAATTTTATTTCTTGTAAACCCTAAACCCTAAACCCTAATTTTTTTCTAAGTTGAATTTTTTTTTTCTAAGTTAAAATTTTTTCTCTCTTAGTCTAAATTCTTCTGATTTTTTAGCTTCACTGCCAGTGTTCCAAAAATATTTAATCCCTAAACCCCAAACCCCAAACCCCAAACCCCAAACCCTGAACCCTGAACCCTGAAACCTGAACCCTCAAACCCTAAAACCCTAAACCCTAAACCCAAAACCCAAAACCCAAAACCCAAACCCCTAAACCCAAAACCCCTAAACCTAAAACCCCTAACCCCTAACCCAAAACCCTAAACCCTAAACCCTTAGTCTAAATTCTTCTGATTTTTTAGCTTCACTGCCAGTGTTCCAAAAATCTTTAATCCCTAAACCCCAAACCCCAAACCCTAAACCCTAAACCCTTAAACCCTAAAACCCAAACCCTAAAACCCTAAACCCCAAACCCCAAACACCAAACCCCAAACCCTAAACCCTAAACTAAACTTGTCTATTATTCCTATATCTAATTTTTTCTAAGTTAAAATTTTTTCTAAGTTGAAAATTTTTTTTCTAAGTTAAAATTTTTTCTCTCTTAGTCTAAATTCTTCTGATTTTTTAGCTTCACTGCCAGTGTTCCAAAAATCTTTAATCCCTAAACCCTAAACCCCAAACCCCAAACCCCAAACACCAAACCCGAAACCCGAAACCCTAAACCCGAAACCCGAAACCCGAAACCCTAAACCCTAAACCCTAAACCCTAAAAAAAAAAAAAAAAAAAAACCCTAAACCCTAAACCCTAAACCCTAAAACCCTAAACCCTAAACCCTTAAACCCTAAAACCCAAACCCTAAAACCCTAAACCCTAAACCCTAAACCCTAAAAAAAAAAAAAAAAAAAACCCTAAACCCTAAACCCTAAACCCTAAAACCCTAAACCCTAAACCCTTAAACCCTAAAACCCAAACCCTAAAACCCTAAACCCTAAACCCTAAACCCCAAACCCCAAACCCCAAACCCCAAACTAAACTTGTCTATTATTCCTATATCTAATTTTTTCTAAGTTAAAATTTTTTCTAAGTTGAAATTTTTTTTTCTAAGTTAAAATTTTTTCTCTCTTAGTCTAAATTCTTCTGATTTTTTAGCTTCACTGCCAGTGTTCCAAAAATCTTTAATCCCTAAACCCCAAACCCCAAACCATAAACCCTAAACCCTAAACCTTAAACCCTAAAACCCAAACCCTAAAACCCTAAACCCTAAACCCCAAACCCCAAACCCCAAACCCCAAACCCTAAACCCTAAACTAAACTTGTCTATTATTCCTATATCTAATTTTTTCTAAGTTAAAATTTTTTCTAAGTTGAAATTTTTTTTTCTAAGTTAAAATTTTTTCTCTCTTAGTCTAAATTCTTCTGATTTTTTAGCTTCACTGCCAGTGTTCCAAAATTCTTTAATCCCTAAACCCCAAACCCCAAACCCCAAACCCCAAACCCTAAACCCTAAACCCAAAACCCTAAAACCCTAAACCCTAAAACCCTTAAAACCTTAAACCTTAAACCTTAAACCCTAAAACCCTTAAACCCTTAAACCCTTAAACCCTAAAACCCTTAAACCCTAAAACCCTAAACCCTAAAACCCTAAACCCTAAACCCTAAACCCCAAACCCCAAAACCTAAACCCCAAACCCCAAACCCCAAACCCTAAACCCTAAACTAAACTTGTCTATTATTCCTATATCTAATTTTTTCTAAGTTAAAATTTTTTCTAAGTTGAAATTTTTTTTTCTAAGTTAAAATTTTTTCTCTCTTAGTCTAAATTCTTCTGATTTTTTAGCTTCACTGCCAGTGTTCCAAAAATATTTAATCCACAAACCCCAAACCCCAAACCCCAAACCCCAAACCCCAAACCCTAAACCCCAAACCCTAAACACTAAACCCTAAACCCCAAACCCTAAACCCTAAACCCTAAACTTTTTGGGCTCTGCCAGAAAGTTCCCGCGCTGCATCATATTCCTTTTCCTCGGATTTGCTAGAGAAATCCTCGGAAGCTTGGTTCCTTTGTTACGAGAAGCAGGTTTAACTCTTAGTTCATTTTACATTTTTTAATTTTAAATTTAAGTATTTTCATAACAATTTTAATTTAAATTTAATTCATTAATTAAAGTCTTCTTTAATTCTAAAGTTTTAATTCAAATTTATTTAATATTGATTTACTCAATATTAAATATTTACCAATTTGAAACTTAAGCTTTTTAATTAATTTTCAAAAATAGCATTATGTTATTTTTGACTATTTGACTTTATTTTATGAATTTACGAATTTAAATTTAAAACTTGGAAAGTATTTAAATTTTTAATTAAGAATGTGTTTTGAATTATTGAGTTGATCTCTTGTTCATTTTTGGAAAGTTTCTTGATCTCATGATTGGTTTTGGAAAGATTCTTCATCTTTCAAATTCTTTCCTAAATTCAGTTTTGGAGGGATTTTGAACTCATGAAGATTTTGGCAAGTTTCTTCATCTTTCAAATACTTGCCATTTTCAGTTTTTGGTGAGATTTGGAAAGATTTAGATTTAGATATTTTTCAGATTATTGTCT
Organism: Cryptomeria japonica; assembly: GCF_030272615.1. Lineage (NCBI taxonomy): Eukaryota > Viridiplantae > Streptophyta > Pinopsida > Cupressales > Cupressaceae > Cryptomeria > Cryptomeria japonica. The sequence continues at coordinate 8,504 of NC_081411.1, read as the reverse complement.
TATTCATTTGGGCAATTTTTTGAAACTTGCTTTGTAACGGTTTGAAATTCAAATTTCAAACTTAGAAAGTTGCCTTTTTCACTCAGGCATTTTTAGAATCTTTCCTTGTAAATTGGTTTTCAAATTCAAATTTTCAAATTTGAATCTCAGGAAACCATGGTTTTAGTTTCTAGTGGTTTTTAGACTTGTTTAGTTTTATGGTTTTTTAATGATCGTGGATTGTTTTCCACTCATTATTTAAAACCTTGGCATTGTAACTATTTTCTTTTTTGTTTCCAACTGATGAGCCTGTAAAGGCGAAACATGTTTTGGAATGAATCAAAAATATTTTCCATGTCTTTTCTAAACTAAACTTGTCTATTATTCCTATATCTAATTTTTTCTAAGTTGAAATTTTTTTTTCTAAGTTAAATTTTTTTCTCTCTTAGTCTAAATTCTTCTGATTTTTTAGCTTCGCTGCCAGTGTTCCAAAAATCTTTAATCCCTAAACTTTTTTTCACACGATGGCCCCAGCTAAAAAACCAGTGTCTGACCATGCAACTACTACCCACATTCCCGTAGTTGAGAGACCTTCATCAACTACAGGCCCTGTGAATGATGCCTCTGGTCACCAAATTCGCACACGCTCTTGTGCTGCTCTTTCTTTTGATCTAGACTCAGCTCCTTCTTTATCTGAAGCGGATCCTCATGTTTCCATGTTCTCTGCTATTCAAAATCATCTACTGCAAATTGTTCACCGACTTGATCAAGAAAAAGAAACTCGAGATAACCAAATTGAAAATATTGATGAAAATTTGGATCAAATCCGTCGCTCCCTCTGGGGTGTTGAATCGTCTTCCGGTTCTGATCGAGTTCACAATGATCAAGCTGTTGATCGGGTTCACATTGAACAAGTTGATGCTGCTGATGCTCACGTTGGTTTTGTCACTGGAGATGATCTTCTTGCTAGCGGAGTACATCGTGGCGGGTCCCTTGGCTTCCCCAACCCCCACGCAAAGTTTTCTTCCCACGCGAAGGTTGCTGCCACTATGGGTGATGGAGCTTGCGCGAGTCATGGTGCCCGCGAGGCTCATGAAGCCTTCACGGACCATGAAGCCCGTGAGGCTCATGAAACCCACGACAATCTTGCAGCCCACGTAGACCATGGAGCCCGCAAGGCACATGGAAATAAAAACAAATTTCACACCTCCCGCGAGGAATTAAATGCACAGGCCGCCTGTAGAAAAATACTCAGAGCCGTGGGTAATATCAATGATGTCGATCACGAAGCAAATTCAGTTGCAAATACTGAATTTCCTGCTGGTGTTGAAATTAATGCTGATTCTGTTATTAATGTGGAGGATAATGTAGATGGCGATGCTTCTCGTCGTCATAAAAATTCTTCCAATCAGTCAAAGAAGCCACCCAGTGATCTCCCAGATGCAATTTCTTCCCTCATTATTTCTTCTTTGAAGGAATATAAGAGATTACATTCTGTTGCAGATAGATCTGTTGAGTTTTTACGAAAACTTCGAGTTTTTAAAGATGCTGGCTCGCTTCCTAAAAATCTTCAAATGAAGCCTTCGAAGGTGACTATTAATGATTCCAAGGGAAATAATCTTCTAGTTTCCAGCTTTGAAAGCCTTCAGGCTGATGTAAACCAAAAATTTCTTCTCTCTTATATTGAAGCTATGGATATTACTTCTAAAAATCATGTTCTTGCCATTGAGAAATTTGTAAATTCTTTTTTGAGTTCTTTACAATCTGCCATAGATGTTATTGATATGCAAATTTTTCTTGGTGATTTTTCTGTACCTACTGTTGATTGGCATAAGCTTGCTAAAGATTTCTTTATAGCTGAATGTAATGATTTTGTTTTAGCCAAATTCCTTAAACAGTTTGTTCAGGATGCTGCTGAAATTTCTAGGCAAGAGGCCCGTGATCAATCCATGGTGGATGCAGATCAGTTACCTCCAGAGAAATCTATTGCTGAACTAATAAATGATAAATTTTCTTCTCTTCAGAGAGATTTGCAGAAACAAATTCAAAAGGAGGTTCGTGTTGCCGTGTCTCCTAATTCTGTGGATGTTTCTAAGACTAAGGCAAAGTCTAAGAATCATAAGAATAAGAAGAAGAAATTGTCTTCCCAACAGAATTTGTTTTCTCAGCAAAACAAGCTTTCACAGCAAAAGAAGCCTTCTATGCCAAAAAACGGGCTTCGCTCCGGGTCTTCTACCCGGAGGACCACATCAACTGTCTCTGGAAGGCAGCTCTCAAGATCCCCATCAAGGCAGAGAAGAGGTCGGTCTGTCCAGTTTGCAGAACCACCCTCCTCCTCCTTCGGAAACAAGGGACTATTAAAAAATCCCTCTTCTGGAAAGAATCTGATTCAGAACTTTGGGGGTTTTCAAAGACATGATCCAACGCTTTTTCAGAATCAAAGACAGAATCAAGGATGCCAGTTTGCTTTCAATCAGGGTTGAAGTCGCTCTGTTCAGAGGGCTCCTCCAAAAGCTTCCGCTCCCGACTTCGTGTAAGTTTCTGGGGACCTGTCATTAGCCTTGAAATCTTCTCTCTTATTCTTTTCTCTAGAAAGACTCCTGCTGAGGTTGAACGTCGGATTTCTAATCCGGCTATTCATAATCTTTCCTCGCGACATCTTTCTTTTGATGAGAGGAGAGTTCTTGGCCTCGGGTTGAAGTATATTCCCCGTCCTCCCCCTATGTTGCCTCAAGATATTCTTTCAGAATATAGAGCTTTTGCTAGAAGGATTCGTCTTCGTTCTTTTTTCGGCGAAGATCCGGTTGTTCCTGTTGATATTAATCTTTCTTTTTCAGGCATTTTTCCACATCAATTTCGGTCTTCCAACTCTTCTTGGAATCCTCCGAATCCATATTTGAAGCTCGAAGACATTATTAAAGTTGGGGAGAGTATTGTTTCTCAAAAAATGGCAGGTGTCTCTTTTTCTGCATCTCCTATGCTACCTTCCAGGCTTCTCAAAGCCCTCAAATCTCTTCGAAGAGATCCTTCCATAATTATCAAACCAGCAGACAAAAATTTGGGTCTTGTGGTTTTGGATAAATCCTGGTATGTTAATGAGGGCAAGCGGAAACTTGGTGATCATAATGTTTACTGTTTGGTTGAAGAGGTACCTTGGCAAGTAATGCAAATTGAACTTCAAGCTATTCTTTCTAGATATTCTTTTTTCCTTAAGAATGTCGAAAGATTCCTTTTGAAGAATCCAATTTCTCAAGCACGTCCATGTGCTTTTTACCTCTTGCCTAAAATTCATAAGCCCACCTTGGTTGGTAGACCTATTTGTTCTTATTCAGGATACTTCCTTGAGCCTGTTTCTAAGTTTCTGCATTTTATGCTTCTCCCAATTTTGTTGGCTCAACCTAACCATCTTGCAGATTCCCTTTCACTGCTTCAGGACTTGAGATCTCTCTCTTTCCCTAGAGATTGTTTCCTCTTTTCATTCGATGTAGAATCTCTTTATCCTAGTATACCCATTGCTTTGGGTCTTACTGCCTTGAAAGAAATGTTGTCTCTTTACTTTGTAGAGCACAAGTTGAACCTTTCCCTCATTCCTTTGATCATGAGGCTTGCGGAGTTGGTTTTACATTATCATTTCCTTGAATTTGATGGGTTGATTTATAAGCAAATCAGAGGTACAGCTATGGGGAGTAATTTTGCAGTGGTCTATGCTTGTTTGTTTCTATGTCATTTGGAAAGCAAGCTATCTTCTATTGTGGATTTATCTCCTCTTCTGTTTTATAGAAGATACATTGATGATGCAGTAGGTGTTTGGGGTGGTTCAGAGGATTCTCTTCACCAATATCTTTCTGCTTATGCCAGTTATTATCCAAAGATTAATATCACTTCAGTTATCTCTTCTACCTCAATTGTGCTTCTGGATATCCATTTCTTCAAGGGTTCAAATTTTGATGCCACCGGTATTCTCTCCTCTCAGTGCTTTCAGAAGGAGTTGAATGCTTACCAGTACATTCCCTTTTCATCTTGGCATCCCTTGCATCAGAAATGCTCATTTATCATTAGTGAGCTCAGGAGATTCCTTCTTCGGGAATCTAATCTTGCTGGTTTTGTTCGTCTCAAGAAGATGCTCTATTTCAGATTACGGGCTCGAGGTTACACAAGAATGTTTCTTCATCATTGCTTCTCTCAGGTTTCTACAAAGGACAAAGCTGCACTTCTTCACAAGGTGTCTGGACCTGAGATAAGAAAGAGGACCCCCCTTGTCCTCAAGCTTGATTTTAGTGAGAACACTAAAACGATGAACTTGGGGGTTGCCCTAAACTCTAAACTTTTTGGGCTCTGCCAGAAAGTTCCCGCACTGCATCATATTCCTTTTCCTCGGATTTGCTGGAGAAATCCTCGGAAGCTTGGTTCCTTTGTTACGAGAAGCAGGTTTAACTCTTAGTTCATTTTGCATTTTTTAATTTTAAATTTAAGTATTTTCATAACAATTTTAATTTAAATTTAATTCATTAATTAAAGTCTTCTTTAATTCTAAAGTTTTAATTCAAATTTATTTAATATTGATTTACTCAATATTAAATATTTACCAATTTGAAACTTAAACTTTTTAATTAATTTTCAAAAATAGCATTATGTTATTTTTGACTATTTGACTTTATTTTATGAATTTACGAATTTAAATTTAAAACTTGGAAAGTATTTAAATTTTTAATTAAGAATGTTTTCTGAATTATTGAGTTGATCTCTTGTTCATTTTTGGAAAGTTTCTTGATCTCATGATTGGTTTTGGAAAGATTCTTCATCTTTCAAATTCTTTCCTAAATTCAGTTTTTGAGGGATTTCGAACTCATGAAGATTTTGGCAAGTTTCTTCATCTTTCAAATACTTGCCATTTTCAGTTTTTGGTGAGATTTGAAAAGATTTAGATTTAGATATTTTTCAGATTATTGTCTTATTCATTTGGGCAATTTTTTGAAACTTGCTTTGTAACGGTTTGAAATTCAAATTTCAAACTTAGAAAGTTGCCTTTTTCACTCAGGCATTTTTAGAATCTTTCCTTGTAAATTGGTTTTCGAATTCAAATTTTCAAATTTGAATCTCAGGAAACCATGGTTTTAGTTTCTAGTGGTTTTTAGACTTGTTTAGTTTTATGGTTTTTTAATGATCGTGGATTGTTTTCCACTCATTATTTAAAACCTTGGCATTGTAATTATTTTCTTTTTTGTTTCCAACTGATGAGCCTGTAAAAGCGAAACATGTTTTGGAATGAATCAAAAATATTTTCCATGTCTTTTCTAAACTAAACTTGTCTATTATTCCTATATCTAATTTTTTCTAAGTTAAAATTTTTTCTAAGTCGAATTTTTTTTTTCTAAGTTAAAATTTTTTCTGTCTTAGTCTAAATTCTTCTAATTTTTTAGCTTCGCTGCCAGTGTTCCAAAAATCTTTAATCCCTAAACCCTAAACCCTAAACTTATTCGGCCTGTGTGCCAAAAAGTTCCCGCGCATTCCCATGTCTATGTGGGTGTTTGTTTTTGTCCTAGGTTTGAGACCCTCATTTTTCGAGGAGTTGTTTTTGCTTTATTGGTGGGTTAGGTTAAGTGGATTTGTCTCCACTTTTTCCTTTAAATACCCCTTTGTTCCTCATTATTTGTAACCAAGTCCACTAATGAGGGGGTGAGATTCCCCTGAAACATGTATGGACGTTATTTTTAATGAATTCATTGTTCCATTTAGCATCTCTTTTTTATGGTTTACATCTTTGCAGCAAGTGTTTTATCATAAATTTTTAACCCTAAACTCTTTCGCTACACGTTTTCCTTTGATGTTTGCCATGTCGCTGCTTCTCTTCATCGCCAAATCTTTAATCCTCCCTGCGAATTAGAGCTCTTTATTTTTCTCAGGGCTCCCTAAACCCTAAACCCAAAAACCCTAAACCCCCAACCCACAACCCTCAACCCTCAAAAACCCTAAACCCTCAAAAACCCTAAACCCTAAACCCCCAAACCCCAAACCCCAAACCCTAAACTTTTTAGGCTCTGCCAGAAAGTTCCCGTGCTGCAACATATTCCTTTTCTTCGGATTTCTTGGAGAAATCCTAGGAAGCTTGGTTCCTTTGTTTCGAGAAGTAGGTTTAACTCTTAATTCCATTTTTTAATTTTTAATTTAATTATTTTTAAAAAATTTAATTTAAATTATGATATAATTCATTATTTAAAGTCTTCCTTAATTCTAAAGTTTTAATTCAAATTTATTTAATATTGATTTACTCAATATTAAATATTTACAAATTTGAAAATTAAACTTTATAATTATTTTCAAAAATAGCATTATGTTATTTTTGACCTTTTGACTTTATCTTATGAATTTACGAATTTTAATTTTAATTTTGGAAAGTATTTAAATTTTTAATTAAGAATGTTTTCGAATTTTGAGTTGATCTCTTGAAGATTCTTGATCTCGTGATGATTTTGGAAAGATTCTCCATATTTCAAATTCTTGCCTATTTCAGTTTTTGGTGGGATTTGGAAAGATTGCTTTACACATGACGATTTTGGCAAGTTTCTTCATCTTTTCGAATACTTGCCTATTTCAGTTTTTGGTGAGATTTGGAAAGATTTGGAAAGATTGTTTTTTCAAATTATTGCCTTATTCATTTGGGCAATTTTTAGAAACTTGCATTGCAACGGTTTGAAATTCAAATTTCAAACCTTGGTAGTTGCCTTTTTCATTCAGGCATTTTTAGAATCTTTCTTTGTAAATGGTTTTCAAATTCAAAATTTTCAAATTTGAATTTTGATAAAACCATGGTTTTAGTTTCTAGTGGTTTTAGACTTGTTTAGTTTTCTGGTTTTTTAATGTTTGTGGATTTGTTTTCCACTCATTATTTAAACCATGACATTGTATTTATTTTCTTTTTTGTTTCCAACTAATGAGCCTGTAAAGGCGAAACATGTTTTGGAATGAATCAAAAATATTTTTAATGTCTACTCTAAACTTGTCTATTTTTCCTATGTTTAATTTTTTCTAAGTTGAAAATTTTCTCTATAAAAAAATTTTCAAAGTTAAATTTTTTTTCCCTAAGTCTAAATTCTTCTGGTTTTTTAGCTTCATTGCGAGTGCTTCAAAAATCTTTAAACCCTAAAGCCTAAACCCTAAACCCCAAAACCCAAAACCTGAAACCCGAAAACCCTAAACCCCAAAACCCTAAACCCGAACCCCAAACCCGAACCCCAAACCCGAACCCCAAAACCCTAAACCGTAAACCCCTAAAACCTAAAACCCTAAACCCTTAACCCTAAACGCTATCAGTGAGTACTAGATAGGGGTAGGACCCCTAACTGATTTCTGAGATACTCAAAAGTGTCCATTGGCAATGGCTTTGTGAAAATATCTGCTATTTGTTCCTTTGAACTAATATATTCCAACACAACTTTCTTCTCTTGAACTTCTTCTCTGAGATAATGATACTTTATAGAGATATGCTTTGTCTTAGAGTGCATTACTAGATTCTTTGAAATGTTAATGGCACTAGTATTATCACATAATATAGTTACTGGTTCGGTAACTTTCTCATTCATACCTTCCAACAGTTGTTTGATCCATGCTATATTGGTACAATTCAATGCTACAGTGACATATTCAACTTCAGCTATTGACTGTGAAATGCATCCTTGTTTCTTGCTAAGCCAACTTACTAGTCTTTCTCCCAAAAAGAAAGCTCCACCGCTTGTGCTTTTTCTGTCATCAATGTTTCCTGCCCAATCAGCATCAGTATAAACTTTTAAATCAAAATCATTCCTCTTTTCATATACTAAGCCATAATCTTCAGTGCCTCTCAGGTATCTGAAAATTCTCTTGATTGCTGTCAAATGAGTTTCTTTGGGATCTGCAGAAAATCTTGCAACTCTTCGTACTGCATGTGCTATATCTGGCCTATTGTGAACCACATATTGCAACTTTCCAATCATGGATCGGTAAAGTGTCTCATCAACAGATGCAGATTCATCACTCTTTGATAGTTTACAATTGGTAGTCATAGGAGTGCTTACAGGTTTAGGATCCTCCATTCCAAATTTCTTCAAGATTTCCTTTATATACTTGGATTGAGTAATCAAAATCTCATTTTTCATTTGTAGTATCTGCAAACCTATAAAATACTTTATCTCACTGATTAATGACATCTCAAATTCTTTGCACATTTCATTTCCAAAATTCTTGCATAAGGAGTCATTACCACAAAAAATAATATCATCAACAAATATGGCTGAAAGTAGTATACCATTGTTTTCATCACTCTTGATGTACATATTGCTATTTTCACTTGTCCTTATAAATCCAATCTTGATCAAATAAGAGTGCAGTCTCTCCTACCATGCTCTAGGTGCTTGCTTTAAATCATATAAAGCTTTGTTCAATTTACATACCCGATCTTTATTCTTGTCTTCAACAAATCATTCAAGTTGTTCAATATAAACTTCTTCTTCTAGTATACTATTCAAAAATGCAGATTTAACATCCATTTG
>NC_081410.1:683543556-683545021 GCF_030272615.1 Cryptomeria japonica | reverse complement strand
CTAAACCCTAATTCACCTAAACCCTAAACCCTAATTCACCTAAACCCTAAACCCTAAACCCTAAACCCTAATTCACCTAAACCCTAAACCCTAAACCCTAAACCCTAATTCACCTAAACCCTAAACCCTAAACCCTAATTCACCTAAACCCTAATTCACCTAAACCCTAAACCCTAATTCACCTAAACCCTAATTCACCTAAACCCTAAACCCTAAACCCTAATTCACCTAAACCCTAATTCACCTAAACCCTAAACCCTAATTCACCTAAACCCTAAACCCTAATTCACCTAAACCCTAATTCCCCTAAACCCTAAACCCTAAACCCTAATTCACCTAAACCCTAATTCACCTAAACCCTAAACCCTAATTCCCCTAAACCCTAAACCCTAAACCCTAATTCACCTAAACCCTAAACCCTAATTCACCTAAACCCTAATTCACCTAAACCCTAAACCCTAAACCCTAAACCCTAAACCCTAAACCCTAATTCACCTAAACCCTAATTCACCTAAACCCTAATTCACCTAAACCCTAAACCCTAATTCACCTAAACCCTAATTCACCTAAACCCTAAACCCTAATTCACCTAAACCCTAATTCACCTAAACCCTAAACCCTAAACCCTAAACCCTAAACCCTAATTCACCTAAACCCTAAACCCTAATTCACCTAAACCCTAAACCCTAATTCACCTAAACCCTAATTCACCTAAACCCTAATTCACCTAAACCCTAAACCCTAAACCCTAAACCCTAATTCACCTAAACCCTAATTCACCTAAACCCTAAACCCTAATTCACCTAAACCCTAAACCCTAAACCCTAAACCCTAATTCCCCTAAACCCTAATTCACCTAAACCCTAAACCCTAAACCCTAAACCCTAAACCCTAATTCATCTAACCCCTAAACCCTAATTCATCTATACATGTATGGCTTTTTGCCAAAAAGAACCCGCACATGCCTATCATTTGGGTCATTTACAATTCCTTCATAGTGTTGTTTTAATTAACTAATTAATTAATTTGATTAATTCACATATTTCAATTAATTAATTGATTAGTTATTTTAGCATGACTGTTGGTTTTCTCGGAAGATGAGGTGGTTGTCCCCTCTTTTCTATTTAAACCAGTGTATTGAACGATTATTGTAAAACATTCAAAGTCCACTGATGAGAGGGTGAAATTCCCTCGAAACATGTCTGGACGTTTCAATAAAATATTTTTTCAATCTCATGCTTTTTTACAGTTTGAATCTGATGCTGCAAGTGATAAAATTCTTAAATTATAAACCTAAAATTTTATATCTTCACGCTGCCGTCAGATTCTTGCCTGTTCCGTCCGCCTGGCCATTGTTGTTTCACTTCGCCTGTTCTTCTGAGTTCGGGTGCTTGTTGTTGATGGTCTATTGGCTGCGGTTTTGATGGAGTTTTGTTCGGCTTTGCTCTTCCGTCACCTTCTCCAT